>NW_015536515.1:1675250-1701392 GCF_001515605.1 Sinocyclocheilus anshuiensis | reverse complement strand
TATATGTATATATATATATATATATATATATATACACAGTATATAATTTATTGCTTTGGGGTCAATGAGGATTATTTTTGTGAATTAGAAATACTCACAAAATTTCAAGAAGAAATAACCAGTATTTTGAGCAGTTTGACAAATGAGTGTGGGTCAAATTGACCCCAACACACGGAAGGGTTTTAAAGGAACAATTCACCCCAAAAATGAAAATCATTTTCTCACACCCATGCCGTTCAAAAACCATATGACCCAAATCCATATGTTTTCTTCTGTGGAACTCAAAAAGAGATATTTAGCAGAATGTTCACACCCCAAAAAGAAAAACAACAAAAAAAAACACATTATAAAGTATTGTAAAAGCAGTCCATTCACATATTCAGACGTGAGGTTTGCATGCCAAACACCATTAGATCTCATATAGTGTTCATGCCGGTTTGGAAAAGTAAACAATTAGGGAATTTTCATTTTAGGTGAACTATCCCTTTAACGTTATGATAATTAGTTTTCAGTTTAATTTAATATATTTCCTAGCTTTATTCATCATGGGTTGTGCAGTGATATTGTCTGCTGTATGTGTGTATATGTGGGTGGATGCAAATGCAACAGAAATGTAATACTTCCTGAATTCTACCAGACTCTTCCTCCCCAACACTGATGGATGAAGCAGATTGCATTAAAAAAAGCAAAGGTTAAAGGTCACGACAACAGCGTCTCTTACACTTCTCCAAACCTGTAATGAATTTTGAAAGATTGCCTGAGTGTTTGCAGAAGAGAATCACAGATCAAGAGAGAATGAGCAATGAACTTCTGTGGGATATTACATACGAAGCTGGGGAGGGGAAATAAGCGTGGAAATGATTGATTGGATAGGCCAAAGGAAAATGACATTGTGGATTTTGTTTATTCCCGATGGTAAGCGGCACGTGGCCTTTTAACCCGCCGTGTGATTTCAGATCGGATTGTTTTCTAATATGCTTTGATGACACGTTTGAAATCCAATTACTCAACCTACAAATAACATGAACAACTCAGCACATTGTGGAGTGTTTTAATGGGGGCGGCACCTGTGTCATCCGTCGATTCTCACACCCTCTCCAAACCTGTTGCTGCTTCTGTCTGTGAGATATCTTATCCCCCAAACCTGTGATACATCACAAACCACACCTGGGCCACATTCAGCTCATAACACTTCTGCTGGAGAAGAGCTTTTTTAGATCATCTGGAATGCAGATGTAAAAGAGGCAAAATGGCATTTGCATCCTAATCAGCCTCATTTAATGTCACAGTGTCTGGAACATTATTGAACATATTTATTATGTATTTCTGAAATAAGACTCATTATACTCTAGAAATTGGTATTTTTAGATGAATGAATGAATGATGCATTTATATAGCGCTTTACTGTGTATTGTTGTACACCCAAAGCGCTTTACAATCATGTGGGGGGGTCTCTTGCTCAACCACCACCAGTGTGCAGCATCCACTTGGATGATGCGACGGCAGCCACAGGACAGCAGCGCCAGTGCGCTCACCACACACCAGCTACAGGTGGAGAGGAGAGAAAGTCATAGAGCCAATCAAGTGGATGGGGATTATTAGGAGGCCATGATTGACAAGGGCCAGTGGGGCAATTTGGCCAGGACACCGGGGTTACACCCCTACTCTTTTACGAGAAGTGCCATGGGATTTTTAATGACCACAGAGAGTCAGGACCTCGGTTTAACATCTCATCCGAAAGACGGTGCTTTTTGACAGTATAGTGTCCCCGTCACTACACTGGGGCATTAGGACCCACACAGACCACAGGGTGAGCACCCCCTGCTGGCCTCACTAACACCTCTTCCAGCAGCAACCTAGTTTTCCCAAGAGGTCTCCCATCCAGGTACTGACCAGGCTCAGCCCTGCTTAGCTTCAGTGGGCAACCAGTCTTGGGCTGCAGGGTGATATGGCTGTGGCTGTAGATCATTTGTAGTGACCTGACAAAATTAATGCAATTGAGCTTTTGTAATATGTTATAAATCTTCCTAATGTAACCTCATGTCCATATTCACAATAAAGAAATAAAGAGAAAAATGAAGAAAAAAAAAGCATGAAATAATTATAACAGTGTGACCCATGTAAACACCAGCAGGGTAACAACACAAACATAATTAACATAAATAACATAAAACACCCTAAAAGTAAAAATAAATAAATAAATAAAAAAAATAAAATCAAGCAAAATGTATGTATATTTAAATAAAATATAAAATAACCATTTACTTACATTTTAAAATACTGTTATTAAAAGTTGGTTTTGAATATTATATATATATATATATATATATGCATGCATGTATACACACACAACAAAAATTTCTATAATTTTCACATGTATATATATATATATATATATGCATGCATACACACAGAAATTTCTATAATTTTCATATTTATATATATATCACATTTTATATATCTACATAAAAAATACATATATATAATATCGACATAAAAAATACATATATATATAGATGTAGATTTAAATATATTTTGTTAAATATACTTATACAATTAACATGTTTTACTATAATATTCATGTTTTTCATCAAAATTACTAAAAAAACTATGTACTGTGTGATTTTCTACTACTTACTTAATTGATAATTCTGCTCTTGGCTCTTCTGTTTCTTTTCCAGTACAATAACCGAACACTTACAATAAAGAAATGAAGAAAACAAGGTAATTTCATTCACCATAAATGCTTCTTGGCAGCACAGATCTGACTAGCATCCTCACAGCTTGAGCTGAACAGCCATGATGCTATTTCCCAGTCTTTCAAAGGCCTATCATTACTTTGAAACATAAAAGTTAGTGATGTATAGACATCCTGTCAACATATAGAACTCTGTGCAATGGTGACATGTCACATTTAATATCGTGCCTTCACATCAAACTTTCTTACACCATCGAGCCAGCGGTCCAGCGCTCTGATGAAACCTGTGCATGTTTGCATTGACGCATGCTTTAAAAATAAAACAAAAGACAAAAAATGGTGAAAAGATAGAGAAGATAATTGATTGAATTTAAATGAGTGAATCTGACATCAGTACAGGCAGCGTGTGCATCTTTACTGATGCAAAAAATTGCATGTTTCATGCAGATGTGATCAAAAGTGAGAAACCGTTAAACAGCATAAAGTTTTCAGTTCATGTCCACCAAACTAAAAAGGCATTTCTGACATTTGAAGGTCATTCTCGAGTTCTTTTATCCCACTTAAACTCATGTGGAAAAAATCACCCACAACTTGTCTTCTTTGTCACATAATGTCATATAATCAACAGCGATCTTTTCAACAAAGAGACTTCAACTTATTAATTTTTCCATCTATGCCTGGGCAAAGCCTCCAAATCAACATTCTGACTGGCTGTAATTGCAAAGCCACCATGGTTCGATACACATGACCTTTACTACCTTTAAAGCCATTTCCATTTCATACAAAAATGTCCTGTTAATTGCAAAAAGGGGAATAATTTGTTCACCATGCAGTGTTTTGAAGACAGTGTAAGAATTCATTTCCATCCTAATTTATCAATGCCATCATCCAATGCCAAAAAATGTATTTTAAATATTAACGCAACTTTCCCGCTTAAATATAATATGGATCCGAAGCGTTAACTCTGGACAAACACTGCGAGAATAAAGAGGTCAGACAGTTTTATAATGTTTGGTTTTCATTGCATCTGTGCAGTTCTGTGCATATTTGCAACTATTTAGTTCTGATGGGGGGTTAGTACGAACTTTGGATTCCTTTTTTGGGTTTTGTGTTTGCTTCATTTTAAAATAAAATAAGTGAACGCGAACACAAAAGATCACTGTTCACCAGAGAAATGTGCTTAAAGCAATAGTTCACCCCAAAATTAAAATTTGCTTAAAATTTTCTCACCCTCAGGCCATCCAAGATATAGATTTGGAGAAATGTAGCATTCCATCACTTGCTCACCAATGGATCCTCTGCAGTGAATGGGTGCCGTCAGAATGAGAGTCCAAACAGCTGATAAAAACACCACAATAATCCACAAGTAATCCACACCACTCCAGTCCATCAGTTAACATCTAGTGAAACAAAAAGCTACGTGTTTAAGAAAGAAATCCATAATTTTGGCATTTTAATTCTAATCCATCACTTCTGACCAAAATACCAGTCCATAATTCATATTAATGCTTGTGGATTATTGTGATGTTTTTTTCAGCTGTTTGGACTCTCATTCACTGCAGAGGATCCGTTGGTGAGCAAGTGATGTCATGTTAAATTTCTCCAAATCTGTTCTGATGAAGAAACAAACTCATCTACATCTCGGATGGCCTGAGGGTGAGTACATTATCAGCAAATTTGAATTTTTGGGTGAACTATTCCTTTAATTATCATGAAAGCGTTTGACTTTGGATTGTAGTGTGACTGGTTTGGTGAGATACAGTAACAAACTGTACTCCCGTTTCATAAGGAACCAGACACACGGTGTTTTCTCGTCCTCCATGAGTTTTTCATTCCTGCCGACTGATTCTGTTCCGGTGCAAGCGCGCACTCATCATCAACAAACACGCAATCCTGCAGGAGCCGATGGGCGATTATGGCAGAGAGCTTATCATCAGGCCACGGCGGTGCAATCAGGAGAGCGCTTGATTGGATGTCGAAGAGTTCCAGAGGTTCCGATGCCACTGTATATCTGAATCTCTGAGGGCCCGTCACACAATCTTCAGAGTCATCAGGACTTCCTGTAAACAGCATATTAGCCACAAAAATAACCGGCTGAAGTTCATAAAGCTGATGCATATGACCTGTTATCTACAGTATGTTGCTATGATGAAAGAGTTTTGAGATTTCTACACATGTATAGTTGCATGTTTCATGTGCATTTTGAACGATACTGTATAATGGAAATTATAAGATCGAAGTGCTTTCAGAACAAGGGTATTTTCACGAATGCCAGGTTGGGGCAAGTTGTCACATTTAAAAGTTGTAATTTTCTAGAATTTATTACTTGATTATGTATTACTTTACCTAATTTCAGAGGTAAAATGGTTCGGTTTTGTATTTTTACTTTTTTGTTTTACATTTCTGTGGTCTTATGAAGTTTTACTTTTTGAATTGAAAATAATAAATATTGCGAGGATATAATACATTTTAAATGCAGGTTTGTAGCGCAAGATAAAAAAAAAGGAGAAAAGAAAAAACCCACTTCATATAGTATTTCTTAATTCAAAATAAGGCTACTCGTCAGCATAAATTTTCAGAAACAGCTGATTCACATTGAGACAACTTACCCCATGTACGATAACATCCCTGATATAGAAGCAAATATGTCAGTATTTGTTCTATGAACTGTGTTTTGTTGAGCAATAATGGTAAAAATCTTTAATTTTGTTTCATAGTTAACATTTTGAAACTGTCTTTCAGTACTTATCCGATCCCTAGAAATATTCCCTGCTGTAAAAACTGTGACAACTTGCCCCAGTCTCACTTATTACATGTGAAAAGAATGCAGTGTGCAATGAGTTCATTAAATTAGGTTCATTTATGGAAGTTTTCTTGTACATAGTTCACCATGCAGTCTAACAGTAACTATTTATCCACGTCACGTAACACAAACAGTAACACGACCATGAAGTAATATGACATCGTTATACACCAGGGTTTGAACGTACAGTTTACATATTTACAGATGCCCATTCGTCATTCTCAGCCTTGCCACACATCTGCTTTCTCACCGATCACAGGACACACAACAGGGGTGAAGCAGTGTGTAACAAAATATAGTAACTGCAAGGCACAAAATGTTTATACAGGTTGTTTATCAGGGAGTTTAAAAAAAAACGGTATCGCATCAAACTGCCAAAGATCACATGCCACACAACATCACACAACCGTCGTGTTGCATAGAAACTGTGGCGCTACGTCAGTCGATTAGAGAGGAACGTGAAGCCTGTTTGATAACCTCCACGTGAGTGATCTCACAGTGTGGGGACCACGACGTCACATCTCCTTCGAGGCTGATTAGGACCACATTACTCATTGATGGGGCGATCCTCAAATAAACAGCTGAACCTGCTTAGAAGTTGCTAGCTGGCTGATCAGGTCTAGTATCACCAGGGATATGACAGAAGAGGCTTATGTGTACTTTAGTGGTGTACTTTCAGTGTCAGATGGGGTTGGGATGGTGGAAGACTGGTGAGGTAGCTCAGTCTCGTGTGGAGCTTGAAGTGGTGGTCACCAGCAGGGCAAAGGTCACAGGTAAATAGTAAAGCAGCCAGGAGGAAGAGGATGAGGGAGCTGAGGATGAAGGATGACTTAGATCTCTAAAGTGCCAAACTAATGGCCCATGCACTAACATCCACTTAGGTGTCCGTTCCAGACCCCCACATCAGACCACAGAGAGCCTCCACTAGATCAGTCAGCGTTTACACACAGGTGTGGCGAGACTTCCAGAGAATCTCTACAAGAAAAGCACACAGATTCACATAGTTAGTTACATATACAAATACATATACACACACACTCACATTATTAGTTTAATTTTTAAAATATAATTTCTTGCAAACAGCAACGTAACCTAAATCCAGCACATAATTTATTTACATTTACATATCAACATCCTGTGGACAATTCGATTCAAATTCACCAAGATATTATATGTACAATAAAGCATTGCATTTGATTTGTATGTGTGTTAGTTTGGCTCAGGTCTTCCCTGTGTCATGTGACACTGCAGTGCATTTGACTGTGCAGTGTGAGCTGAACCCACAATGACCGCAGGGCTGACATGATAGTGTCTGTAGAGACAGATAGTTGGCTCTCTCTGCTGTTTACCGTGTCCCTGAAGCCTCGGGCGCTTGCTGAAATGTGTCCGACTCACCAACTACTAACAGTCTTCAAGATGACCTTCCCTTTGTATCATATAACGCTATCATTTCACCGTTTATGTATGTGGTGGTTACTCACCAAAACTCACATTTTCTTAGAAATATTTGTGAAGTGTTAGCTAGCCGCAGGGTTGTGCATCATTCAGAACTGCCTTCTATAAATGTATGCTCATGAACTGAAATGTAGTAAATTCCTAAAAACAAAATTTTGCCCAGTACTAGCTCAAGTTTGTGTGTTTTCCGCCAGATTACAACGTGTCGTATATTGTTGCAGTCAGGAAATTTATTAGAGATTAAGAAAGCAGCTCTGTTTAAGTTTTCCATCTGCTGTATATGCTTTTCATCAAGAGAAATGATTGCCGACCAACACACGTTCATTATTTCAGCCCTGTGCTGATGAGGCCACAGCAGCGACAGAGAAAGAGACAGTAAGAGAGAAAGACTGAGAAAAATGGGAAAACAATTCCAAAGCTAACCCCATTGGATATATGGACCACGTTATGTAATGAATGCTTTTCAAACCAATTTACTGGTAAAGGAGTCATCATGTAGAAAGTACAGTGGCCTATAATTTAAACCATAACACTGTCGGTCCAGACCAGGCATTTGCATCATCGAGAAGTGAGCCTTTGGGTTTTTATCAAGCAGAATTTCACAACCAACAAACAATGGAAAAGCACAAAACAGGCTCATTTTAAAGCACGCTACTAATAAATCATGCTAACATGCATTATGGAGTGCTCTGGAAAATGAGGTTGTTTGCAATGTAACGCTTGACGTTGAAAGGACCCCGCGGCTGTTTTTCAGCGGTGCGGTAGAAGTGGCCGGGAGGGAGAGGTTGTGTGTGTTGAAGCGAGTCCTATAGCACCTACCTTGACCTGAGGCCTGCTGCTGACTCTACTCCTTCCTGCAGATGAGCTATCTGTCTGCGGACCGCTGATCTGAGCCCTGCAGCCCTCCGCAACACCACCGCTGCTCTCTGACCTTGCCAGCTGGAAGAGAGAGAACAAGAGAAATGTTCATAACATTCATAATTTTTTTGTTTTGTAAAATGTGTTCATTTGTTAGTTTACATTACATTTCCTTTTTAAATTAAATTCAATTCAATTTTAAATGAAGTTAAATTCAATTATTAAAATTGTTAGAATTTTTTTAAGGTTTGTATTTCTGCGCCAATAAAGTTACTAAACAAAATAGCAAAAATAATGATTGTTTGCAGACAGGTTTCACAAAAACTTATCTTCCACTGGAAAAGTGTTTACAGAAATGTCAACCAAAAAATTCTTAATTTCCTAAAATGTTCTAAAAATAGCTGTCTTTGCATATTAAATTAGAATACTAGAAATGATTTTAACATTAAAAAATTAAAATGTAATATATACCAATAAAGTACAGAGAATTGAAATGGAAAAATGTAGAGAAAAAAATGGGGGGGTTGGTTATAATAGTTCCCTTTCTGTTTTCATATGAAACCATCCAGCTATTTTAATGAAATCAATATGTCCATATGAGTACAAACACTGAAATTCAATTGATTACTTAATAAAATGTATTCTGTGTTTTCAGTCTCAATGATTAGCTGGAAAAAAGGAACTTAATTTGCCTAATATAAGGTCAAATGTAGGATTTGCAGACAGAGTTGGAAGCAAGCAGGGAGAAGTTTGCATATGAAATAGAAAACTACTTAAAAATAACACAAATACATGCTAATTCAGTCATGAAATTAAGTAATGATCCTCGCCTCATTCTTGCTTATGAATCATAATATAATCTGACTGATTATGATTATTCTGTTCTGTAGACCTTAAAATTTTAAATCTACGCCTGCAAATCCTTATTCCATTAGCACTTCAGGCGAAAAGCACCGGGGAGGGTGAGAAGGGGGTGAGAGAATGAATAAAAATCCCCTCTTAAATATTTAGTCAATGAGATGAATTCAGCAGAAATGCACACCGCTCTCATTACAAGCAGATAGAGTGCGGTGTAACGTCGAAACACACCTGTTTATGAGTCGACTTGGCTTCCTGTAGAGAGCGGCGCCCCTTCCCGACATTCTTCTGTTTCATCAACTGTGAAGCAAGAGCCCTTTCATCGCTATCAGTCTTCCTTATCAGTGGACAGTTAATTTTGGGATTAATATAAAGGCTGCCATCCTCTTTTAAAGGATTTGTAGTGGAGCAAGAGACTCTTATCTTAGTCATTACAGGGGAAATATTGGATTCAAGCATTTTAGTATCTGTAAAACATTCAACAGTATCTATCGGGGTTTCACATGGCAAAGGATTAAGATAAGGCGCCTCATTATGGCACTCTGGCTGGCTACCAGCTACACTTCCATGAGAAATACCATGTGCTTTTTGGTATTCATCGCAGCCCGATGAAGGTGCTGGGCTCGGGAGACTGGCCGGCTCTATTAGTTTGGCGGCGTGTCTCGTGGGCCGTTTGCTAATGGACATGCTGTAACAGAGAGGAGGGCCCAAGTACACTTCCTCGGTGCAGGCTTCGAAGAGCGGTTCTTCATCACAGAGATCTGGCGTACTCGAAAGAATCGGGGAGCTGCTCTTGTCCTCCGCGCAGGTGCTGACCTCTCCGCAGTCGCTATCGTGCGAGGACAGTGACAGATAGGAGTAGAAGTCACCCTTGCGCAAATGGATAATTCGATGGGAGTGCTCGAGGACCTTCTCTCTGATCTGAGATACAGACGTTGGGCTACAAACCTCCGTAGGCTGCTCTGCCTGCACCTCTTTGGTCTTCAGGGCCACAGATGTCATGTCAATGATCTCCATCACAAAGTCATGGACACTGTCACTCTTGGCCTCTTCAGAGATGAAAGCAGGGTGGCTGCAGCTATCTGAAGAGCTTTCTTGATGGTTCTCGTGGACGTCATTCAGAAAGGCGGCGAGTTGCTTCTGTCGGCTGTGAGCGTGTGCAGCTAACCCCGAACACTCGTCTATGAGAGAGATGGAGGGGGAGGGACAGTGGGAATTGTGACAGGGCAGCTCGCCTTTCAACTGCCCTTCCAGGGAGCTCAAGCTCAACTGTTCACATGAGGATGGTGAAGTGGCGGCCACCATATCGCTTTTGATGCCATCCGCCACATAACAGTTTTTAAATGATTCCCCTTTCTTGGTTAGCAGACTTCCCTCTTCCCTCAGCAGATCGTCGTCTTCATCTTTCCCTTCGATGTGAGTGCTTTCGACATTGCCGTTCTCCATGTCGTCCACGAAGTGGCTGATATAGCTCCTGGTGGCATCCCTTCGGTTGCCATCCACCTCCCGTTGCTTGAGGCTCTTGTTTTTACCATTAGTGTTGGCTTCCAAGAGTTTCAGCGCAGACCGACTGAGAAGGTTATGATCGTTGGCGGTCTTAATGGGCGACAGGATCTCTTTAAACATGGTGCCACACTGCAGTTCATCCACTAGATCTGCCTCATTTTTCTCTTTATTCTGAGATCTAGGCTTCATCCAGCTTTGAAACTCACCCTTTATATAATCCAGCCCAAGAGCAAGGGAACCTTCAATGTACTCCTCCTCTGAGGTTACACTAGAGTTGTCGTCGTCTTTAATACCGAGCTCTTCTTCGGTAAGCGTCAGAGTGGAGCTGGAGAGAAGATCACTGTCATCCTCATCGTCAGTACAGGCTGAAGTGCAGGAAACATTGACGACCATACTGATGCTTGCGTCGGTCTCGTCGGTTTGTTTACGGAAGGATGCGTTGGACTCAGCAGCCACGCAACGGTTCATTTGCACAGCTAGGTCCTCGGACGCCACGGACGAGTCCTCAGTGCTGCTCAACTCTGTCAGAGAGGTTGCCGAGCTCTCGTTAATGGAGGAGGGAGCACCAGCCGAGCGTGACCCATGCCACAGCAAGCTGCTCTGGAGCGTTACGTCAGAGACGCTACGTGTCATCTTCATTGCAAGAGGGCTTTGGATGTTCTCAAGGCGTTTTAGAAGTTCCAGAGTTCTTTTGCTGAGTTCCCCCGTGGACTCCACAGTCGATTCAATGTCCCTCAGACTTTCCTTACTCCCCACATCCTCTGCGCTCTTACATGGAGCGAGCCAACTTTCCAGGGAAGTGCTACGAGTCAGTGCCTCTTTGCTCGATGGGAATAACTCTCCTACTGCGAAAAGAGAGTCAAGGGAAGACCCCTGGGAGAGCTGTGCCAACTCCTTTTCGAGCTTTCGGTGTGTAGTCACCCTCTCTTCATCTCCGCTCATGTTGAGATATTTGTCGTTAGCCTCTTGGCTTAGCCCAAAGCCGTTGGCATGAATCTTCGCTGGCTCCTTGTGGTGTTTCCTCTTGCTTTCTCCACTATCCTCTTTCTTCTTTCTCATGATATGCCATCGCTGGTCTCTCTGCCCAATGGTTAGACTGTCACCATATTCTGCACACTTGTTGGCACGCTCCAAAACTCTGTCTATGTCTTCATCTGAGACTCTGTCTCCATTGAGTGAATCTTCTCTGGTAGGAAGGGTGAGAGTAACACAAACTTTTGGATCATCATTCTGGAACAGCAGGCAAACCTCAGAGTTACCTGTGGTCTCCATGTCCCCTTCACTAACTATCCCACTTTCGCTCTCGGATCTCCTGGCTGAATCCGATAGCAGCCCCTGCTTCCCCTTCAACAGGTCTCCCAGGATATCACGTAAAGATTCAGCCGAGGAGAAGGAGGAATCCATGCTCTGGCGCTTCAGCAGTGACTGTTGGTATTTGGTTGAGGATGATTTGTGATTATACTGGGGTTGTTGGTAGAGTTCAACATAAGGCAGACTGTACACCTGATAAACACGAGAAGAAGAGGCATTCAATTCTGCCGAGCTCAAGGCTGCTCCGCACCGTGTGTCATTTAGGCATGACTCGGTGAGACTTAAAGGCTCCTTTGGGGAATTAAGGTGGGACTTAGATCCAGGGTTTTGCTCATCTTCACAGTCCTGTGTATCCAGATCGCAGATGGTCATGTCCATCTCGTCCCACTCCCAAGAGTCTTCTGTCTGGCCATGGAGGTCCATGAGAGAAGGCTCAATGAGGTTCTCAGGGACCTGTAGGGGAGAGAAGAAAAGACTTCAGAGGCAAAGAAATACTTGGTTGGACTTTTAATTAGATAAAATGCAAAGTTAATCTATGACAAATACGTTTTTGCTTAGATATGGGCATTCAGCACAGGGCATAATTACACAAATTGCTTTGCTTCTTGTTCAAGCAGGAAGTGTCTATTTATATGATCCTCTTTATCTCATTAATCTAATAAACTGGCAAATCTAACACTTGCTTTGTATGTCATATATCCCATAAAATGAATTTTTATTAGATTTCTGTTTATTCTCTTTCTGCTGATGAGGAAAATACTAATGTACTGGCTTGGATGGCTAGTGCATGATAAAAACCCTCAACTGTGAGAACAATCAATCAGTCTAATCAAATAAAAATAATTTCAGTTAGCTGCCTCAGCTAACATTTGTACCCCGACTGCAGCACACAATGTTTTAATCAGATAGACTAATTATAACCTTTAGCTATGCCATTACAAAAGTCATTTTGCCATTTTGTAGAAGGTTAAACTGCTACTCAATTTAACTTTAGAGTGAAATCATCTAATAACTTGACAGTGTCAATTAAAGCTCTTTTGAAACCTTTTATTTCCCCTTTTAACACTCACTCTTCCACTGGTTTACCACTCCCTTAAGAGCAGGTGAAAGTTAACTTAAAAACCATCATGTCTTTCGTTGACCTTCAAACAGAATTCATGATATTTAAAAAAAAAAATAAAATCCTCCTAAAAATGAAAGAGTAATGATTGGATTTTTTTTTCAGACACCAGACTTGTTGTGAGCAAGGCCTCCTGAAGCATTCAACAGTCAGCTATTTCATCATCTCACAAAGTGTACTGTATTCACAAAAACAAACTCTCCCTATTATTTTTCTTTTCCTTTCTTCTGCACCCGCAAAGAAGTGAAATTGCACTTCAGCCCCGCAAGGTCAAGCTGAGCGAGGGGCGAGTAATTTGTCTTCTCCGTGTAAGTGAGTGGACGCTCGCAAAAAGAAGTGAAATTGCACTTCAGCCCCGCAAGGTCAAGCTGAGCGAGGGGCGAGTAATTTGTCTTCCCCGTGTAAGTGAGTGGACGCTCACAAACAGGTTGCTGGGCTTTTCTGCGTGAAGCACGCAGCCTCCCCAGAGCCCTGCTGCTGCCATGCAGGAATGCACAACATCTACATGACAAAAGGCGAAGTCTAGCCCTCGGCCCACTCCCCCGTTTAACACGCACTGTAACGGTCCCACACATACAATAAGAGACTAGTTAAGGGTTCCGTTTTCAGGATGGGAAGTCTTTTTATATTGCAGTGAACACGGTATGTGCACATGTTATGTCCTTTAAGAGACTACTTCCTCCCTTTCAGTGCAGGATAGGGACACAGGATCAAGTAATTTCATTGCTACGGGTTACTCAATTTACATTTAGAACAGTCAGTTATTTCTGGCAGCACCTGTAATCGATTGAGTTCACAGTACAGTGAGTATCTGGGGAACGCATCTAGCCACTGTCCTCTTACTATGTGTATTCAAGAATAATATGTGGCCACTTCCCTGCCTTATACATCATTCTTATTGCACTGTTACAGCGGTGCTGCACTATATTATTGGAACTAGAGTATTTCTGCTTATCAAATTGTCCTGGACAGCTTCCTTTGAGCAGAGCAACGTATGAGGAGATCTTTGAAAAGCCTATTCAATGGGTTCAATAAAATATGTATAACAACATTGATTTTTAGAATTATAATGGTTATATTAGGAAGCAACATCTCCTAGCTGACATATTGTGTTAATGGATTGTCAAAGATGAAGACATTTTTATACAAAATACTGCAAAATAACTGTATTAAGGACATGATGGATGTACACTTGCTGAATTAAACATCCAACATAGTAAGGTCTATGTGTCAACAACATAGCATACTAATTTTCAATCATTACCTTCAGTAAGCACGGGGGGAAAAAACCCAGACATTTTAGGCAACTTAGAAATCCCAGCCAGGCCATGTTCGGGAAAAAGAGTACATATAATAACCCTAATACTACTGTTTATCATTTCATACTGTTCACATACTGAGGTGAATTCACTAAACAGTTATGCCACTTTACACTATACGCTGGTATAGCACTGTACCATGTATATTTGAATTACACAATTTACTTATAGATTGTAAATTTTTTAGCATTATGGAAAATAGGAGGCAAGCAATTTGTTTAATTAAAAGAGGTGTTTGTGTGTATTTGCAAGATCGGAAATTGCATCATGCAAATAGTGTTTTTTGAGCTTGTTTGCATCGATTTGCATAATTCCTTTAATGCAAACAGAGCACACAACTACTTCTTAAAAACAACTTAAAAACAATATACAGTACACAGTGTGCAGTAAACAGTATGCTAGTATGCCACTCCACCACAAACACAATTAAACCGCCCATAGTGTGGATATCAAGACAGCACTACCTGTGCATGCACCACCCTGTTTATATTCACAACGTATGTTATCTTGTTTACTTGTAACTGTAGTGTAAAGCATATGTGACCTGGTCTCTGCCCAGCGAGCGTTTCAGTCTGGTCTGCCACTGAAGGACCTGCATGACGATGGCCTCCCAACGTCTCTCAAGGTTGACCTGCAGCAGCTGCAGGGACTGGCGCTCTGCCTCTGAGCTCTGCTGTTCAGGCCCATCCAGCAGCCTCTGACAGAGCCTCAGCACAGAGGAAATGCCCTTCCGTCTGCCCCGCACCTCCATACACAGAGCCTGCAGAGACAGGAGCAGGTCAGTCCTCCCATGCACTCATAGACTGTGTTAGTAAACAGGGTTTAACATCCCTGTCATCAGGGTTCATATGTTAATGCCAGAGATTTTTTTTAATGAAAGAAAGCTTTACTTTGACTTAACTCTAAAAGCATAACTTTGAAACTGCAGATTGCCAAGCTACAAGCTACTAATAATTTAAAGAGGTTAAAACTACAGTCAAGTAGTTAAACAACAACAAACAAACCTAAATAATAAAACTAAACACCCTAAATGACAGAAATGAATATAAAAAACATTGATTAAAAGCAGTACTACAAAAAAAACCCTAAATGAAACTAAAAACACTAACTGATAGAAATGAATACAAAAAACATTTATTAAAAGCTGTTTAAAAAAATAAATAAGACTAAGAAACACTCTAACTGATAGAAATTAATACAAAAATAATCTTTATAAAACAAACCTTAATAATAAAATTAAAACACTAATTGATAGACATGAATGCAAAAAAACACTGATAAGCTGTATTAAAAACCAAAATAATAAATCTAAAACTGTGCTAGAAATGAATACAAAAAACATTTATAGAAAGCTGTATAAAAAAACGAAATAATAAATCTAAAAACATAGTGATAGAAATTAATAAAAAAAGAAACACTGATAAAAGTAATTTTTGCTAAAAAGACAAAAATAACGTAAATTGCTACACTCTAAAAAATGCTGGGTTGTTTTAACCCAACTTTGGGTCAAATATGGACTAACCCAACTTTTGGGTTAAAAATTTAATGTAAAAATTTATCCCAACGGTTGGGTTAGTCCATATTTGACCCAAAGTTGGGTTGAAACAACCCAGCATTTTTTAGAGTGTACAAAAAGATAAAATTAATGCTGTGCAGGGACTTCTGGGAACACTTAATTCATTTGATGACTCAAATGAATCAGTGAATAATTTTTTGGTGCCGGTTCATTGACACGAACAGTCCAAATGAAACAATTTGCTAAAATGAATTCTGTTTGGAACTAATGATGCAGAAATTCAATTTTAAAAAATATTTAATATTACCAAATACTTAAAAAAGATGACGCAAAATGCTGCTCAGGGACTTCTGTGAACATTACTGAATTTTATTAAAAAGAATCAAACAAATTGATTAAAGTGAAACGAATCACTAAAATTAATCAGACTTTCCAGAGTTACTTGAAAAATGGAGACATTCTAAAACAGTTCTAGAACATATTTACATAAGACTTATAATAAGGTCTTATACACAATACAAAGTAACAAAAATAGTGAGAATAATAACACTACACCTGTTGGTGCAAAAAACACTTTGCCACACAAAAAAGCTGAGCTACCAAAAATATAGTACAGTCTATAAAAATAACTTTTAATGAACTATTCTCCATCATTTGCCACAACTGCAACATAGGGTTTATTGCTAGCCATGCATGTGAACTCACTGCACCTCAGAGCCACTCAGAGTTTCCGTGGCATGAATGAACATAGTGAATGAAGAGAGAGAGACAGATGGAATGACACTGAGAGAGAAAGAGAGACTCCTGTGCGCTTGATGAGGTCTCCACAACAATTCAGCCTGTCAGGAGCGTGTAAATCACATCCCCCTCTCCCCATAAACACGACAGAATTAAATATTTAAACTCCCATGCTTCAGTGTCCAGCTATGACACTTGTTTAATGAAACCGCTAGAGCATATAGACTCTCCCAAAGACGACCACGCCGTTGCACAGACCACATACACTCGTTTTGGAGGGACACTCTCTGACCTGCACCAAAACCCCCTTTAAATATGCAGCGGCAGCTTTGCAAAGAGACGGTGCTACTCCATGTGCGTTATGGGACGAAAACATTCAGAGAACAATTTATGCAAATCCCACCACCCCCGAAAAGCACCGCCTTACATTTTCTGTCCATTTTTCAATAAATATTAAACACCATTACATTTCACCATTACATTTAAATTGGATTTTATTTTTCCTGGAGTGCTTCACTCCTCTGTTTTAGCATATTTCCCTCTCCCGTGTCTTTTAAACAGGTAATGAGACTGTAAAATTCAATGGCAGCGTGCTGGAGAGGAGGCCGAGGAGCGGACACACTGATAGAGTTATCATGCACAAGAGTTGAAACTTTGACAGATAGAAATGTGTGAGGTGATGGAAAACTGGCCCTCAAATGGACACTTTTTTTTAATGGCATACGGTGTCTGGGAAATGTAGTGGCCTCTGTACTGGTACTCTTAAAGACATGCAAATATTTTACGCCAAAATAGCTGGTCTCAGTCAAAGTTAGACTTGTAGATGTCGTTCAGCCTCTAGTGTCAGCTTACAATACATGCACAAAAAACAGAAAAAAAACTAGGTGAAATAGGCAATTTTATTCGGCATCTGCAAGTTAGCAAGACTTCTCCACACCTAGACTAGACAAAGTATTTTGTCTTATTTTACAGCTAAAACATCTTAAAATTCTTAAAACAAGATGAATTTACTTTAGAAGCAGTACTGCATAAAATATTAAGACTTGTTTTTATAGATTGTCTCTTTAATACGAGTGTATTTTGTCTCACTGCACTGGCAGATTTTTAGTACATGTTTTAAGTATAAACAAGTTAAGTGCAAAAATCTGCCAGTGCAATAAGAAAAAATATACTCATACTGAACAGACAATCTATGAAAACATGTCTTAATGTCATATACAGTAAATTTATCTAGTTTTAAGAATATTTTTACTGAAAAAAGGTTAAAAAAGACTAATTAAAGGGGACATTGGATAAAATGTCACTTTTTTTAAAGCATTTCTTGCATTTAGTTAGGTTTCTGGTGTGTCTGCCAGATCAGAAAAGCTGAAAAGAAAACACACAACCAGTTTGTTATGGGCTGTCTGAGTCTGAAACTGTGTCATCCAGTGAGCTGTTTCAGTTTGCAGCCGATTTCTATGTAGGTAGCTAGCTAAAGCTAGCTCCGAGCCATATACGGAGTCCAAGGCAGCAATTCTTGTCTTGTGTCGACACGCCCCATGGAAGAGAGGGGCGGGGTGAGCAGTAGCTCATTATCATTTAAAGAGACATGCACCGAAACAAGTCGCTGTGAACAGAGCTGTTTTTGACAAGGTAAAAAAGGTGTTGTTTTACACGACCATTGAGGGATTTTAACCAAAGTATGTTACAGACATTTCATGAAGACCCTAAAGAATCATACCAACCTGTGGAAAATGGCCATCTGATGTCCCCTTTAAAAGCTCATTAAGAATTTTTGTTTTTTTTGCTAATTCAGAATGAATTGAGACAGAATTTGTGAAACATTACTTGAAAGACAACATAATATAATGAAGCATTCTAAAAGTCGGTCAACTTACAGTACATGTCACATGTCAGTCAGAAAGTTCCCAGTCCAAGTGAGCATATCTTCATCAGAGTAAGTTGCAATATGGACCACACATTAATCTAATAGTTGAAATGTCTGTCTCAGGCTACTACCCAGTCTCTAACCTCTAACTTCACCCTTCAGATATGTCGATAAAATACAGGTGGCAATGTTCATTCAGGTCCCCTCCGATTAAACAGCACAAAATGTGAGACACATTGCACATTTAGGTTTCAGGCATCCAAATCACCAGAAATATGACGCAGTTTCTACATTACTGGGTTTTATAAACTGATTGAGTCTTATTGAGGAAGAGGACGAGTGCAGTATAGTGCGCCAATATTTGCTAAAAAGCTTTTCCAAACACACGGTGCAGTGAGTAGGCTGTTTTTCCTCCAGTATGTGAGTCCACACAATGACTCCATTTCAGACACACAAACCAGCACTGAGACTGAAACGCTGGCGGGGGGCCAGTGGGCCCTGGTGCATCAGTCAGATATTAAAACACCAAGAGAGGTAAACAGAGAGTGACAGAACAGCATATTGTGAAAGAAAAATCACAAATGAATGAGAAGGGTCTCAACTTTTTCTCCTAGACAGCAATGAGATAAAATGGAGACCCCAGTCTCAGAACAGATCTCATCTCGGTCATCTCATCATTTCTCATCAAATTCTCTGAGCTGCTTCACACATTAAAACAGTTTAAAACTCCAGACTCTTACTATATGTCAAAAATTGCTGTGTTTCTGACTCAAACCTCTGAATTCATATTTGCATTCAAAGCCACTGTAAAATACAGAAACATGCACAACAGAGACTGCAAATACTATAGGCTAATAAATGCAGTAAGCAACTTTTAATAACCAACAATTAGACCAATAAACTACAAACCTAGCAGAAGAATTGCGTTTTCATTATCATTAATGAAAACTAAAATGGAAACTGAATGATTTGGAACATAACCTGGAAAAACTATTACTAATGTAAAATATATTTTCATGCCAAAGTAACCAAAATAAATCAGAATGTAATTAACCAACGTAATTAATCATTATAAACAATCAGTTATTTTCAGTTTTAGATTTTGATGCGTGATATATTTAACATTTTTACAACCAACCTGCATTACAAATAAAAATGTCTCTAGACATCAATAACACTACATTTTACAAAGAAATGTAATTAATAATACAAATTAACACATGAACTCTAGAAAGTAAGTATAAAAATTTAATTGAATAAAAACCAAATAAACTGAAACTAACAATGACAGAGTGAAACCGAAAGAAAAAAAATTAACAAAGAAATAAAAAGCTACATTAAAAATTCCAAACTACAATAATCCTGCATTTTTGGAAGTCCACTTCACATTGTGCTTCAGAACCAAAACAAAGCATAAAAAGCTACCCTTCAGCTGTCCATCCACTGTAAGAACATACAAGATCGCGGACCCATCATCTATCAGGTGCTTTTTAATAAAGCTATTAGAGGATCAGCCGCCTGCCGTTGTTCTCAGGCGCTAACACAATCTCCAGAACAGCAGTACGACTATTCTCTCTCGTCTCACTCCCCTGGCTGTTATTGTGTGGCTAAATCCATCTGGTGTACAGTATTAATCTACAGGTCTCTTGCTATCAGAGTCTGTAATCACACCTGAGGTGGAGAGCCGAGCCGTGAAGATGCATGTGTATTACACAGACCTCCCAAGAGTGTTCCTCCAAAAAACTGCTTATCTCTTTATTCAGCACAAAATGAGAACAGACCGTGCCTCCTTCCAGACGCAGCCTAAAGCCTTTAAACTCCAATTCCCCATCTCTCCCTCCCACTTAATTTCATTAAAACCTAAGCCTTATGATATTCTGACATTTTTTTTTGGTGCGACTTAAGCACGAGAAGAGTTTAAATGACGCGTGCACTGGTGCTGACGCGCTTTCCGGAGGATTAAAAAAAGCCAGACGACAGCTCTTTCGTTTTCGGGGGTATTTGTTTCCCGTTCTCCGCCGGGAAAACGAGCGCACACTTCATCTCGCTCTTTACAGCCACTGCAATTTGAACATTTTCAATTAATCTCGGCGAGATTGAGGAGCGGAGCCCCAAATCCCCTACAGTGACGGCAAGAACACGGGAACGGAGCTCTGACAGTGGTGACCCAGTGGATATTCAATCAATTACCATTAATTAGAAATCTCTAATTAATTCTATTTGTTGATTAAGTCAATTAAAACCACAAGCACTTGTTATCGCAAATGAGTATAACGAATTCATGTCGGCCATTTGTTCCCCCTCGGCTCCGAGCGGCTCGAGTTTCATCAACGGCTGTCAGTCGAGGCCTCGTTCCCGCGACGCGCTAATAGAGAGAAATCGTACCGCAGTGAGTGGACAGACAATAAAAGCAAACCTAACCAACTGAAATTGACGCTAGTCATATAATACAGGAAAAAAAAGATCACGATGAAAGATCCTGTTTTGCATTCTACTTGACGTGTTCGTTATTTCAAATACGTCTAAATTAGCCGAGTCTGAAATGCATTGGTTTGAGTCGGGCTGTCAGTGACCTTCCACAAAGCTTGTTGTTAAAGAATGCTTATTTTTAATTATTTTCCTCCTTTAAGATAGAAAACTGACAGTGTTTTCAAAATGAGACTAATGTGTTACGAACGGCAGACGTCGTCTTTACCGCGCTAAAGCAAACAAATGGCAGCAAAGTGATAACGCTGCCATCAATGGGGACATTTTCTCATTAGCGCCTGTAAATGAAAGCAAGCGGCATGGACGTATAATGAAAAATACGACTCTATGCGCGCAAGTGTGTGTGTGTGTAATGAACAGGCCTGTCACCTGTCTGCTCCCCATTACTCGCTGATGAGACGCTAACTCTGCGTTTGCTCTCGCATGCCCGTCCCAAAACTGACTTAATGCGGTTAGCACTTGCCATAGAACAGGAGTTCCTTATTCTTAATCATGGAGAAAGTATTGATATTATATTTGCGCCGTCACATTCAATCAGCCGGACGGGACCCGGAGGATGAGGCCCCGGGGCCCCACGCTGCAGCGAGCTGATCAAAGGTGCCGGGGAGAGACGTGGAGATGGACTCCGACTCGAATGCTGCTGCACAAATTCAGTCTGGCTTCCATTTAGTCTAATTCTCCCGTGAAATTCCTTTAATAGGAACGTGGTTTGGAGTTGGAGGTGTTTTTGAGAAGGCTCCCGGTGCTGCTCGAAATGACACAGCGATCTCTAAAACAGACGATAATAGCTAAGACTAAGAAGAAGGTCTAGTACGGGTATAGTGACTTTTCCTACTTCGAGTATAACTATGGCACAATACTATATACAAACTTCAGCATATAAATACCACATAGTTTATGCTACAGGCATGAATAATACCATAAATCATGTGATTTTCTTAATGTGATCATTTTTCAAATATATTAGATTGATGATTTTTCACCTCACAGACAACATTGTTAACAACATAATACATTAAAATACATATACAAAAAAATGTAAAGGAAAAAGACATTTCTCTCACTTGCATCCACCATATATAGGAACTATTCGCAGTGAAACCTGGAATAGATAAGAATAGTTATTTAGGAAAAGTCATTCTAAATTTTGGATGCAGGTGAGATAATTGTTTATCATAAATACCTAAATATTGTTAAATATTATTATAATTTAAAATAATTGTTTTCTATTATAATATATTTTAAAATGTAATTTATTCCTGTGATGCAAAGCTGAATTTTCAGCATCATTACTCCAGTCTTCAGTGTCACATGATCCTTCATTTTAATATGCTTGAAATAGAGATCTTTAGTAAAATTATAAATATATTTACTGTCACTTTTGATAAATGTAATGCATTCTTGCATTCTTCTCTCTTTTGAACGGTAGTAAAAAGCACACCTTATTTACAATATATCAGATATAAGAAAGCATAACGTTCCTCCCTGATGCCTTAAATGTCATCTAGGTATGAAGCTCACTAGGTTTTGAAACAGAGCTTCTATTTATAGAGATAACAAATCTGCAGAATTCCAGCTCAGGATACAACAGGTTCTGTGGGTAAAACAATTGTTAACTAATGACCAAAGTTGGCATGCGGTTCCCGTCATCTCTCCTCTCCCTGACAGGAAATGTCCAACCCTGGGGTTTTAATATCATGAAGGCACACTATTAAAGGGAAGACAGTTATTAATGAAAGAAGTGAAATTGGCAGCCAACTACTCTGAACCGCCTGACCAGAGAAGGTTAAAATACAATATAGTCTAATTCTAGAGTCTCCACTCCCCCCTAGCAAGTAAAGAACTTAATGCTTTTTATTCAGTGGAAGATGGACATTTTTATGATGACATTTTAAAGGGTGACCATACCTGTTACTCATAACGAAGTGTCTCACTATCTCTCCTTTTACACATATTTCAGGCTTTTATTGGCATCAGGGATCTACACTGAACAGACACACATTCCAGCAGCTCCAGCCGTGAGGCGCTACATTAAGATTTTACACAAAACAGAACATGGATAAACTGAGGTTCAATTAAACCGCAATAACCTGGGTTGAAATGATCCAAATTGCTAAACGCCGAGTTACTGGGGCAATCTCAAACCTCTGACCCTTTCTGACATAGTAAACAACTGTCAGCACACACAAATAATATGTCAGTGTACAATTACAGGAGTCGGCCACAAAAAACGATGTTACAATGACTAACATCCCCTTAACTACAGTAAAATCGCTGTCACACACATCCTTGAATGCTACTGGTTAATAACAATAATAATAATTATTATTATTTTTATGGTTTTGTATATATTATTTATAGAAATTATTATTAAAATACATAAATAAATACTATTATTATTTTAAATAATAATAATCTATAAATAATCATAATTATTATTATTATCGTTGTTAATATTTTTATTACATATTATTATTTATAGAGATTATTTTTAAATACATAAATATTATTTATTTAATTATAATAATCTCAAAATAATAATAATTATTATTTATTATTGTTTTGTTAATATTTGTATTATTATTTATAACAATTACATGATACATAATAATTATTATTTTTTATAATAAAACTAGATTTATACCTTTTCTGAATGCATCAAAATGTGAGTAATGTACAATCCACGATCCAATCAAGTCTCAAACTATAAAATCAAGTTCTGGCCTACATTATTTTGCATTAAAGATATTGTTTTACAAAAATAGTCAGATGACAGAAGTAAAACAGGCTGCAAAAGCCATTTCATCCTGTGTTTAAGTAAAGCTCCCTTTAAGATCAGCTGTACTTTGGCCAGAGATGTGAACACTGGTGTTTGAGTGCTGCAGTGAGATGTAGAGAGGTGTAGATCTCAGCTCTCCCGCTGATGCCTTTCAACTGCTCTGTGATCACGCCAAGCCACGCCAGTTAGCCAATTCACACTTCAAAAGCGTTCGGAAAAAAATAGATACATGTAATCATTCTCCTTTCTCTTCCTAAACGCTCATTCTTCCCTTTTAGAGCAATGGCAGTCCATATAAATCATACGTACCAATATTTCCAATCAGCGTATTATTATTTTCTCCAGACTTTCCCTGAGAAATCAATGTGAGCCTTTTTGGCTGCATGTCATTTGATCAAAAGAGAAGCCAGCCTTATTTCCCCTCCTGATCATTTAGCCTTGTGTATATTCAGAGCTTTCCCTCACTTATGTTTGTCACTCAGCAGGTGGATGTAATCAGCTCCGCTACCTGTGTTTTGACACGTCTTGATTAATACTCCAAGCTGTTTCTCAGGATTTTAACTCAAATAATTATTTCATATAGATTTTCAGTCAGGGGATTTGATGTGTGCTTTTTGCCCTGTATTTATTAAAGGAGCACGGCTCAAGTGAAGCAGGATATTTTTTTTTTGACTAAGCAGTTTCATTCCTCTAGTTTAAGTGTGTATTACAGTTTAGTAAAAGCTGATCTGAAAATGCAAAGTCTGAAAGTGTTAGCACAGTTTGTGATGGTTAATGAACAGCTGCAGGCTTACAGGTGTTATGCTAGTTGCTGATAATTTGTGGTTGACCAATATGAGTTTTTCAATGGCTGATGTCGACTCCGATGCAGAATTTAGAATTATGGAATGGAATAGAATTCTGTGGATCGGATTTAAAAACGGTAAAGCTTTTAGCAGGTCCAGATTCCATGTGGGCTGTACATGTACGTAAATGTAATATAATAATATGTGCAACTTAATTTAATGATAGTATAATTTAATATGCACACATTTTGTGTCTTAGTGAACTGACTCAAAGTCTCATTATTTGAATTAAAATCCAGAGAAAAGGCTTTAAATTCAATATATAGTATACATAGTATATATACTGTACATAGTAAATGTAATAAAAAAATAAAAAATAAAAATACAATATTTAAGAAAAGTCACAAAAACGTTAGAACAAGCACAACATTTAACTGGCTGATGTTGAGAATCATTATATCTCAAAATATTGCCTGACTGCTATATTAGTCTATAGCTAGTGATACGACATAAAAGCAACAAAGTTGAGAGGAACTTGGCTTTGGAATGTGAGACTGACCTAAATGACTGTCTAGAAAATATGTATTTTTTATTTATCACCATATGAACAATGCATGGAAAGTGTTACAATTGTTTCCTGCTTTGACATTGTCTTATAACACAGCCATGCAGGTTACAGGTTCAGATATCCTGGAGTAACCTGTCTAAGTAAACCTGTCTGAGAACAGTTATCATTTTTGCAATTCCATTTGGTGACTAGTGGAGCAGTAATGGCAGTTTTAACACCAGGTTACTCCTGATGATCTGAACCTGTAGTAAAACAGGCCAGCAGTCCATTGCATTTGCTATGATGGCAAACTCTAGATAGAAACCTCTAGATGGACACGCAGCTCTTCATACCCACCTTGAAGTGCTGCAGCTGTTTGGTGGCCTGCGGGTCGTGTTGTGGGTCATCAGCATCTTGAGTGCCGCTCTCACATTGTTGTGCGTCTGGTCTGAGATTCAGATTGAAGATGAAGAGCTCAGTGTCTCTCAGCCAGCTCTTTAACTCCTTTATCCGGCTCTCCAGCTGGGTCACCATCCTATTGGTGTCTGGAGACAGAAGTTCACGCTGACTCCGCTGGCCCACACTGGGCTCCACATGCTCTGCCAGGATTTTCTGATTGGACACAAACAGAGATGTCACACAAGAGTCCATAAAGACAAACAAAAAACAAACATGACTGGATATCCCAATTTACCATAGTTTTACTATAGTAACACCAACTGTCGTGAAAATGGCATTTTGATGAAAATAGTATAGATTCAGACTCAATCTTATAGGGGTCTTTAAAAAAAAAAAGTTCTGAGGCGGTACACATATAATAGCAGCATGATACAAAATAAAAATAAATAAATAAATACATAAATAAATAAAATATAAAAACAGCATGATACAAAATAAAAATAAATACATAAATAAAATATAAAAACAGCATGATACAAAATAAAAATAAATAAATAAATAAAACAAAACACTAAAAATAAAAATATTTATAAAAAAAATATAAAAAGCATAAAGCAATAAATAAAATAATAAAAATAATATAATAAAAAACAATTAAACAAAAAATATCAAATTAAATAAAAACATGAAAAACAATAAAACTACACAAAAATAAAATAATAATAAAATAAAATGTTAAAGCAAAAAAATATAAAAATTTTTTTTTAAATTTTTGTAAATAATAAAATGTTAGTAGTAATGTTAAGAGTGCTTACAACTATTAACAGCTTTTATAGAAATCACAGTCACATTTACATATTCATGACTTTGAGGTCCATGATTTCACTATGGTCTTTTCACAAACACATTTAAACTATGATAAATATTCATAAATGTTGACCCACAAAACATACAAACACATTAAAGACAAAATGCATTCGTGCATAAGGCCAGGGTTGGGGAGTAACTAGTTACATGTAACGGAATTACGTAATTTAATTACAAAATAAAAGTAATTGTAATCAGTTACAGTTACTGAGAAAAAATTTGTAATTAA
>NW_015536515.1:1671878-1674622 GCF_001515605.1 Sinocyclocheilus anshuiensis | reverse complement strand
AAAAACAAAACTAATGCACTGCGTCCTCAGTGGCTCTGATGTCGGGAGAAAATTAAGTTCTTCTTTGACAATTAAGTTGTTCTTCTACATCACAAAACTACAAAACACCTGCATTGAAGACATTGTCGCTACAGCTGCTGGAGCTTGGAGAAAATGATGGGCTTTGTACAACTGGCTGAGGGCGAAAATATGCTAATATTGGTCAGTACATCAGCGGTTGTGGGCGGGGCCTGAACAATATGACATCATACTGCTCAGAAAATCTAAACGGCTTGATAATTGAGACTGTTTAGGATTTTGGGGGATTAAAAAAAGGAGTGAATGGATTTTTATCATTGTAGGGTGGTTATAATATAAATATGCTTATTTATATTAATGTTCCTGTGGCTCAGTGGTAGAGCATTGCGTTAGTAGCACAAAAGTTTGTGGGTTTGATTCCCAGGGAACACACATACTGGTAAAAAATGTATAGCCTGAGTGCACTGTAAGTTGCTTTGGATAAAAGCGTCTGCTAAATGCATAAATTATTATATGCAAACACCATGTAAAAGTGAATTTTGCATCCTATGTCTACTTTAAAACTGAAATATAATCTTAATTCAAGTGATGAAGGATTTCGTAAGTGTGACAGTAATCAGTGTTGAGTACTACTGTAAGGTTTACCCTGCCTGGTTTACATGTTTGAAAATGATAAACAGTTGAAAATATTAGAAATTTAGAAAAATAATCAAAAAGTAATCAAATGTAATCAGTTACATTACTTTAATAAAGTAATTGAAAAGTTACACTACTTATTACATTTTAAGTAGGGTAACTTGTAATCTGTAACCTATTACATTTCCAAAGTAACCTTCCCAACACCGCATAAGGCTAACTGAAATGTATGGAGCTGCTTTACAAGTGAATGTAGATGAGATGTGGTGATGACTGCCGTTTCCACATGGCTGCTGTACACCTGAAGTATCTGATAACAGGCTGTTTCATCTGATGAGACTGAAGGGGTTAAAATCTCATCGCACAAAGTGGCATTTTAGAGCAACATTCAAATGTTTGTTGAATAGCAAACAATCAGCCGCAAAAAACACACCAATGATTTCAGAAATGGGCTCTGCTGAACAATTTTCCCCGAGTGACAGCAAGAGAAGCGAGAACCATGCTGAGCTGCAGTCTGCCTGTGCGCGAGTGTGTGTGTTTGTTTGTGTGTATTCCCACCTGCCTGGCAATCGCACTTTTTAGAGACAGGTTGAACCTTGTATACTGAGATGGCAATTGCAAGCACAACACACACCATTATCCAATTAATACACACACTGGCTGCTGTAATTGTCCTTTCCTTTATGTGATCCGTGTGTTGAGAAGCTGGAATGGAAACAGATGTGATTATGACGCAGCAATGAAGTGGCTATTTCAGCATGCGGCATCAATTAAGTTCTCGGGGTTTGGCCGCACGCATCCGGCCTGAGCTTCTCCCCCATGATTGGGCCTTTATTAACACATCTGTGTTCCTCCCCTGTCAGTTCAGTGTTAAAAGCAAAGAAAACGGAGGGCTAGACTCAGTGACAGAGGACATTTTAGCATTAATGTGAAAATGGCCGAAAACAAATATTGAGGTTTTCTGCTTTTTATTGCTCTTTACATTAGAGACCATAGAGTATGAAAAAGTGCTGTTTTTGACACAAAACAGGGTGAAATGCCTGTCTTTATTTTTACAGAGGCACTTTTTTACCATTCAAATAGCTCCTGGTGGATACAATCGCACCCCGCATTACTGCTCAGTTTGCATTTTTGGTTTGTTTGAAAGAAATTACTTTTATTCAACAAGGATTGATTAGGGTTGGAGCTGAACTCTGCAGGACTCTCTAGGACCGAACTTGCCTACCCCTGCTTTAGATCAATCAAAAGTGACAATAAACACATTTATAATGTTACAAAAGACAACTATTTTAAATAAATGCTGTTCATAAAAGAATCCAAAGCTGCATTTATTTGATCAAAAAGAGTTAAAACAGTAATATTGTTAAATATGACATTTTAAAATAACTTTTTCATTAGAACATATTTTAAAATATAATTTTATTAAATGTTTCTTGAGCGGCAAATCAGCATATTAGAATGATTTCTGAAGGATCATGTGATACTAAAGACTGGAGTAATTTTCCATCACAGGAATAAATTACAAGTTAATATATTAAAATAGAAAACAGTTAGTGCCAGTAATAGCCACAATATTACTGTTTTACTATATGTTTGATCAAATAAATGCAGACTTGGTGAGAATGGGACTTTTTTCAAAAATGTTTAAAAAAAATCTTACATTAGTGTACATTTTGTCTGTTAAATATCTTGCTTAACTTGAAAATACATCATTTTTTGGAATGGGTAAAATGGATTGCGAATGCTGTTTGATGTTGACTTTACTATTCTAATATAAATGGAAAACCAGGATTTTTTCATGCTTATTGAATTACTTCAACAGACATAAATAAAACAAATATCAAACTTAGGAAACTGATGGAATATGTAGACATACTTTAAGGTCATAAAACATTTATGGCAAGAAACCCTTGGAAAGAACCCTAATGAATAACATCATTTACATTTACATTTAGTCATTTAGCAGACATGGTGGCTGTCATAAAAACTTGATGGATTTATCCAAACATAAATTTAACATTGAAGAACAGTCAAATGTATAATAAATATGTTATATGGTGCATATATTTAGCAAAATGCCCCTCTCTGCA
>NW_015536515.1:1665212-1671611 GCF_001515605.1 Sinocyclocheilus anshuiensis | reverse complement strand
ACACGTAGCAAGGTGTATATATATATATATATATATATACACACACACACAAAGAAAAACAAGCAGATAGAATAAAAAAAATAGAAAGCTAGTGTTTGTTTGTTTTTTGTTGTTTTTTTTTTTTAATAAAAAAAGATAAATATAGATCAAGTAGTATTAAAATAGAATAGAAAGTGTTAGAGTTAGAGGGTCAAATAAAGTCATAAACATTTTAAAATAAACAAACATCATAATACAAATAGCGATTTACATATAAAAGTATATAGATACTATAGAGCTGGGTTTCCTTGGGATTTAAGAATCGGTATTGTTCCATAAAAATGAGAATCGATTAATATCAAGATATCGATATTTTTTACCCAGCCCTAATAGATGCTGTAACAAAAACAGTCTGTTTAATTCAGCGAGTCATAGAGATGATGGAAAATGTCATTAAAAGTGCTACAAAAGTGTGGAATACAACCTATTTAATTCAATCAGGCCCCAAAAGTCCAGTTTCATGGACAGAGAGCATCTCTCTACTGCCGCTGTTTATCCCTCTCTCTTTCTCTCTCTCCTTTTATTTCGCTGTCCTTACCACTCATCTGACTACAGATGATTTGACGGGCATCAATGGAATCCAGATACAGCCATTGTTTTCTCTGAGTAACAAATGTCTCGGTGGGAGGTGAAGTCAATGCCCTTGGAGGGTCACGCGGCAAAAAAACAGGAATTTATTGCCACTTTATTTTGTTCGGGAACAGTTTGCAATCATAAATTCTTCATAAGCAGAATACTTCAGAGAATGGTCTGTCTTCATAAATATATACGACAGGGGACATCAATTTCATTTAATTCACAATTTGTGTCAGCACAGCAGATGCCAATGGCTGACTTGATAGGCTTGTTTAATATGCAATTGAGACGGCATAATGCGTGGTGCAGGGAGCAGGGGCGCTCAGATTGAACTCTCCGCACTGCTGACGCTTTATTCCTGTCGCACGCTCCCTAACGAGACGCCACTCATCACAAAGACGCGTCGCGCACGCTCACGCCAGTCAGAAAGTTTGCCGTGGCCAAGCGCCGGTGAATATTCCTTTTCTGGATAATTCTAATTAACGCTTGATTGTGACAGGGAGGCAAGATGTAAATTGTTTGACACTTCGAAACTCTCCGAAAAAATTAATGTTTCAGATCAAAGGCTGTTATGCTAATCTTGTGGAGCAATGCAGATGCATATCCACGTGGGTGTATGTGTTTACTCTTTATTAGTGAAGATAAATTATTTAGCATCATAGCACTGTGAAGAGCTGTGAAACTTCACCTTTATAGAAATAGTAAAACTTGTGATTGTCTTGCTGGAAAATGCTGCTAAAAGTAGATTCTGATGAAGAAGCTGGTCATTTATGATCATTAGATGGTCTAAGCTAGTTTAGGAGGTTAATCAGCTTTACTACGAGTCATTTAGAGCTTGTGGCATAAAGATTTTAGTAATGTTTTTGGAAGAAGTCTCTGATATTCCCCAAGGCTGCAATTATTTGATAAAAAAAATATAGTAAAAACTGCAATATTGTGAAATATTATTACAATTCAAAATTACTCTTTTCTATTTAATATATTTTAAAATGTCATTTATTTCTGTGATGCAAAGCTGAATTTTCAGCATCATTACTCCAGTCTTCAGTCACATGATCCTTCAGAAACCATTCTAATATTCTGATTTGCTTCTCAAAAACATTTCTCATTGATATCAAACAGATGTGCTGATTAATATTTCTGTGAAGACCATGATTATTTGTTTTTTCAGGATTCTTTGATGACCATTTCAACTTGATAATTTTTAGCACTCAGATATGTTCTATGCATATTGTTTTGATAGAGGGAAACAAGATACAATTCTAATTTCAACACTATTTATTCTTCAAACATTGTTCTTTAAATAAAATAAGTATCAGCTGTATTCAAAGTGACCAACATTTGGTTTTTGACCACTGTAAATGGGTAATATTCAACAATCTGGTCATGGAGCCTCGTGGAGGCCCCCATATCTCTGGGACTGAATGATATTGATATTGATAATGATGCCTTAAAAACAAAGATTCCAAAAGAAAAGTTTATTAAGAACTAATCTAAAATCATATTGCGATATCTTCAATACTTCTTGAGTTACAGGCACGCAAACTTTGGAAAAATAATATTTATGGCACTCAGACAGGTATGTTCATTGCCGTTGTTTTGACAAAAAGAAACGAGATACATTTCTAGTTTCAACATTATTTCTTCTTCAGACCTTCCTCTTTAAAAAAAAAAAAGTATCATCTGTATGCAAAGTGACCAACATTTGGTTTTTGACCACTGAAAATGTGTACAATTGAATGATTTACTCCTGGAGCCAAACTGAAATTCCAATATCTCTGGAACTGAACCATACAGGGCCTTAAAAAATAAGATGCCAAAAGGAAAGTTTTTAAAGACCCAATATCTAAAATGGCATTACAATATCTCTAATATTTCTTGAGTTACAGGCATCCAAACTTTGGAGAAAAACTTGAAAAGTGCTCTTTCCCCATTTTTGAATGGTCACCATCGGTACATAATGCAACAAAGATTGCTAAAGTCAACTGACTTTACTAACAGACCTACCAATCTTTGTGTAAAAATAACATTATGATGCTGCCATCTTTCTGAAGTCATTTTTACCCCCACTGAAATTTGGCTCTGAATCTCAGATGAAAATTGATATTTTGACCCCCCTCTTTCTGACCCCCAATCTCTTCAACAGTTAATAAAACAAATATTATTGGAGAAAATACTACTTCAGTCTTTCTACTTCAAAATTTTACATTCAATTCAATGTGTTGCTTAACGTTTCTTTATAATAGTTTAAATTTACTAAAAAAAATGTAGTGAAAATTGTTTTTAGACCATTTTTTCCCCAGTGTATGAATGCAAGCCACTTTGATAAATGTGCTGAATGTGCTGCATTTTATCCAGTAAGGAAGTGGTTTATACAAGTAAATGGCTTAAAATAGAAGAAACGCTAACGTAACTAAGCAGAAACATTGCAGAGAGAAATTTTGATGGTAGTTCAAAAGAGCACTAAAAAGCCTTAGTAAAACTTTGACATATCAATTTGAAGCAAAGGAAGCTTTCAAACAAAAGTGTTTTAGATGTATTTACGCTGCATTTTAATTCTCATAATGTTCTCCCAAATTTTTCTTGCATTCTCAGCGTCTCTTTCTCCTCCAAATCTTCCCAACCCACCCGCTTGCTCTCATCTCGGCGGGGTGCTCTGGATCAAGGAGAGATCAGTCTCAAGTTGTGACACTCACCTGTGTCAGAGCAGCGCTGACTTTGAGAGCAGACTATTTAGGAAGCACTTTCTTTCCACAAAGGAACCTTTGACTGATGTGACGCTCTGTGTTTTTAATAGCGATTTCCCAAACAAGACTCCAAAGTATCGTAACTCCTTTGTTGCATTCGAAAAAAGATTTCATGTTCATATATATAGTAGGCTGAACAGAGAGAGACCAACCTCGAGTTGATCCCATTTGTTCCTGAGGGCCGCCAGCCGCTGGTCAAAGTCAGCAGGAAGTTCAGTGCCGCTCCTCTTCAGAGATTCAGACCAGCCCAGAAGCTGCATCTTCTTAGGAAGCCACATGGACATCTCAACACTGTTCCCCTGCAGAAACACATCCAGCAGTCAGAGGGTGAGAAAAGCACAAGTATCATTGTAAGAATGGGCTTCTGCTGTGTTATTACAGCTTATTTAAGTACAACTAAATCACAATCCTTTTAGAAAAGTCCTACATATTTTTTAATATTTTGTATATAAGGTTGCATTCATTTGATCAAAAAATACAGTAAAATAAGTAATATTATGAAATATTATTACAATTTAAAATCAATCAATTTAAACTCCTTTCTGTTTTCATATATCTTAAAAATGAAATGTATTTCTGTGCAAAGCATAACTTTCAGCATCATTACTCCAGTCTTCAGTGACACATGATCCTTCAGAAATCATTCTAATTTCATTTCAAATCATTCTAATAACATTTCTTTAGAAACATTTCTTATTATTATCAATGTCGAAAACCATGATACATTTTTTTTCAGGATTCTTTGACAAATAGAATGTTCAAAAGAACAGCATTTATTTGAAATGAAAATCTTTCGTACCCTTATAAATGTTTTTACTGTCACTTTTGATCAATTTAATGCATCATTACTGAATAAAAGTATTAATTAGCACATTTAAGTATTAATTTCTTTAAAAAAATGTATATAAAAATGTTTTGTTAATTAAATTTACTGAAATTTATGAAATTTATAATATCTCCCATCAAAAAAACCCACCTTCATTTCAATGTAAACATTTTAATTAAGCATTTAAAAGCAAAGAAAACAAATGGGAAATATTTTCTATTTAAAACAGCAAATATTAAATAAATATTTAAAATATCTGCTGAGCAATTATATTTTTAGTTGTTTTTTTAACATTTAGGTGAAAAGTAAGCAAATGTTATATATCAAATTAAACAAGAGAATCTGCTGAGAATCAAAAGTATCCAGATCTGTGATGTAACATCCATTACCAGACAGACATGATGTGTAGATATATATTTTTTTTCTTATTAAGCATTTAAAAGCAAAGAAAACAAATGGGAAATATTTTCTATTTAAAACAGCAAATATTAAATAAATATTTAAAATATCTGCTGAGCAATTATATTTTTAGTTGTTTTTTTAACATTTAGGTGAAAAGTAAGCAAATGTTATATATCAAATTAAACAAGAGAATCTGCTGAGAATCAAAAGTATGTAACATCCATTACCAGACAGACATGATGTGTAGATATATTTTTTTTTTCTTCTAAATCTTTTATATTTTTACCCACAGACTTACGATTTCTCATATGTCACCTCAGGAGGATAGTGGTCATGTATGATAGCAATTATCACCCCTTCAGCTCATGTCTAATGGGATAACTGACTGTATTAGGTCACTCCACGCTTTGCACACTAGTTGAGCAGAATTGTGGCATTTCTGTTTGAATGCTGGACTAACATACAGTAAAAGATGAAAGTGATGCTATTCGACACCTTTTTTCAGTTAATTTCTCTCTTCCTCCCTTCCTCTCTCTCTGTCTCTGTCTCTCCCCCCATTTCATTTTCTGCATCAATAGCTGCTTGATTCTAGTTTTCGGTTGTCATTTATCATTATGGCGGATGCGCATTTAAATATTTAAATGTGCGTTTTTTTCCCCCCATTCCTCGCTGTCATCCGGCCAGCGTTCATTTTTCACTGTCGTTTGTTTTGATGGAGATGGTATCACACATCCTTTTAAATCATTCATCCCTTTCAGTTTTTAATAGTGGCCGCCAAACTAAAGACGCTCCTCTTTAAAGTAAAGGGGATTACACAATTTGTTTGTTGACAGCAAAAAAAATAAGTCCTCTCATTGGTTTAAGAAAATGGCAGGTTATTGATGGAGAATGCAGACGGAGAGTAATTAGAATGCCGGCGCGATGAGAAGTTGAAGCATCATGCTAACCTTAGCTACGTGCATGGCTGACTTGGCCCTTGAGTCACTTTCACCATTGCAACCTAGATAGGGTGATTTGCATACTTAACCCAAGGAGCTCGGGCTTGAAAACTTTATAGTCAACTGTGTAATTGACGGTGAAGAAAAACATATTCCAAGGCCAAAGGATGCCACCGAGGTGGAGGTGTGACAGAAATACATGATTCTGGCATTGCTCCGTTAACCCTGATGAGCCCAAAAACTGATGAAAGTTTGTTTTTAAAAGCAGGTTATCAGTGCACAACAGGACACATTCGCACACAACTTACAAACTTCATTATAGTAGTGATAAACTACTTTTTTTTTTTTTTATGAAAATGAGCAAATCATACCAAAAACAAGCCATCCACTTCAATGTCTAACAACATATTTTATCCTTTTTGGTTTATTTTATTCATTTATATATATTAAAAAAACTATTACCGTTTTATATATTTACAATTATTATAATATTATTCACAGTAAAACTTACTAAAATGATGTTATGACATATGTGAATATGACTTATTGACTAAATTTAAGTCAATAAGTCTTTGTTGTTGTTGTTTTGTTCATAGTGTTTGTATTTTGACAAAAACATTTCTCAAATTTACTACAATCGATTAATCGCGATTAATCGCATCCAAAATAAAGTTTTTGTGTACATAATATATGTATGTGTACTGTGTATATTTATTATGTATATATAAATACACCCACATACAGTATATATTTTCAAAATATTTACATTTATACATTTATATATTCATATTCTTATATTTTATTATATTTTATATTATATATAAATATATTTAATATATAAACAACATATTTTTCTTAAATATATACATGC
>NW_015536515.1:1651123-1665128 GCF_001515605.1 Sinocyclocheilus anshuiensis | reverse complement strand
ATTTTGGATGCGATTAATCGTTTGACAGCACTAATATATATATATGGCCAAAAATTGTGTAAATATGATTTACTAATTAAATTAAAAGCACAGTGTTAATTTTTACAGTTTTTTTTATTTTAGTCATAGTTTTTATCTTTTGGCAAAATATCTTTACAATTGCATTAGTATTTAGTATTCATTCATTTTAATCAATTTTACTCCAAATAAAAAAGGCATCTAATTTTTGTTTACAAAAAAATGACAAAAAGTGCCAAAAAAGTACAAATATACACCAAATATTCAACATTTTTCCAAATGAATTAAAACATGTCTCAACGTTAAACAAAAACTTGTGAAAATTGTCCTGAAAGCACTTCATCATCCACCACATGAAAATCCGTCTGATTATTTAAAAGAAGAAAAAAAAGCACATCTCTCCTCAACAAGCTGTAGAATTTGAGACAAACGGTTTAGGATGAGTTATGAGCTGCAGTCGAATACTTACGGTTAGGGGTTTGTTCACATCACTAGTCTTAAGCAGCAGATTACATGATGAAAACAGGCAGCTTTGCTAACAGTAAGGCACTGTTAATAACTGCAATAGTGAGCAAAGATGGCGGCAAAATAGATGAAATATCAGCAAGCCATTGTAAGTTTAATTTATTTCACATATTAATGAACGTGAGTCTGGAAATGTCAGCAAAAACGCAGTCACACATGAACACACTTAATGCGGTTTCACAGATTCATCTTATCCATTAAATTAAAAGTTTGTTCAGGCTCCGTAACTTGTTGAGACAACAGAAGTAAGACTCCATGAACTGAGGCAGAGATTGGGCGGATTCAAATCATTTTATGCTAACGTTCACACGTCAGAAGCCAGGCGGCGGCAAAAATGAGAATTCACAGGACACCCTCGGCCTCCCGACGGGCCTTCATCTCGATGACGGATTCTGCACTGTCCCTAAATCAAAAAGGAAGTAATAACATCTTTCTTTTGCCCTGAAATGAATCTGCGAAGGGCGGAAAAAAAAAGTCCATTTTGGGCTTCTGCGATTATCCGCCGAAGCTGCCGTATTAGATGTTTAGCACGAAGGAAAGAAATCCATTTAAAAAAAAACTGAATATGCATCAGCCACATGAAAACCTACACTGGGAGCTGATGAGTTACAAATTGACTCAGAGGTACAAAGTATGGAATTTGATATGCTTTCGTGATACAGAGCTGAATGAAGCTGGGAAAACTGATAATTACTTAATCAGTTTGAGGTTTTTTCATATCTTGCCAGCATCCTTGATGTCTGTAATTCGCTCTAGACGGCTGCTCGGGGAGGGAGGCACAGAGGAAGCAGTGGAGAGGGGAGGAAGACCGCGCAGAAGAGGCCCATTGATGGAAACCCAGTGCAGCTGAGGAGCGCCAGCCAAGCTCTCAAAGACGTGTGAGCACCAGGCTTGAAAGACCAGGAAGTAAAAAGCTACATATTTACTTTAAAAGGAGGAGAAAACGCGCAGCCACCATTTGGATGTGACTCCTTACTGTTTATGCAAAATAGACACTGCTTTTCCTCCTTCGTGAAAAATCACTTTGCGCTTTAAAAGGAGGAGAAAACGCTTCCTTACTGTTTATGCATAATAGACGCTGCTTTTCCTCCATCGTGAAAAATCACTTTGCGCCGAAAAAAGAAGGTGGGGGGGGGATCTGTTCAAACCGGCCGGGAACAAAAGTCCTTGAAACACTGTTAATTGTCACCATGGCGACTAGAAGAATAAGCCATTTTACAGCTGGTATAGAAGGCTCGTATTGAGTCAAGCGCTTTTATTTTTTTCCGCCCGGCTCTCTTCTCTCTGGTTAAGAACAAGGTGGGCAGTCACGATGGGGTCAGCGAGGGACCCAGGAGAGTTTCCACCGGCCTTTCCAGGCTGGCAGGAGGTTCCTTCACCAAATGCACTTCACATTGTCAAAATGCATCGAGTGGCAACAAATTGCACAGACAATGCCATCGTTCACGACGACAAGAAAAGGTTGAGCATTAGAAAGAAAAATGTTAGTTACAATACCGCATAGACGTCAGCCCGTGGGACTCCCTTTCTCACCGACATAATAGCATGCAATCTGCAAAACAATATGGAGCATAAAACGACTCCGAATATTTACTCTCACCTCCCCTTCTAGCTAAAGACTGTGCATTACGCAGGTTTCTATAGTGGTAATGAGGGATTCAAAAAATCCAATGAACAAAGAAAAGCCTGGTCAGTCCAACTGATGGTGTACAAATGGTAAGACTGAGCAGCCAGGTCTTTAGCCCTGAAGATTTATACAGAAAGAGCTCTCAACAGGCCTTTATGGACTCTCCTTATGGCTCTCTGATTGTGTGATTATGTTTTGTTAGGATGAATCTCAAAGAAAATTCCAGGTCATATTTTATCCTAAAAATAATAATAAAATAATTTATATATTATAAAATATAAAAAACATTAATACATGCTTTATATATATATATATATATATACAGTATATATATAGTGGAGATCAAACTTAGAGAACAATCTATAAATACTTGATTTTTTTCTGAAATATTGTTAATCTTCATCGCTCAAAATTTGAAGGAATGTTAGCTGTAGGTATACCACTGTTATACTAACAACATGTTTTACAAAGTAACCAAGACATTTCAATAAAAACCTTTATTTGGTGGAAAACACAGTGATCAAAATTAGAGAACAGTAACCACTGTAGCACGAAAAAAGATTACAACTAAAATTTTGGAGGGTTACAGCTGTCAGAAATGAGTAGGAAGTGTGGAGGCCCTCGCTTTGAATGACTTCAGCACATCTGCAGCCGCAGGGCAGCACTAGTTTCTCACACTGCTCTGGTGTGATCTTGGTCCACTCTCTTCCATAGTTCGGTGACTGTAGTGGCTTTCTTAGACAGAACTTTTTAGCCAAGGATTTTCCAGAGATTTTCAATCAAGCTTAGATCAGGACTCTGGGCTGGCCATTTGATTATTTCAATGTTCTTAGCTTCAAGGAACTGCTTTACCCGTTTTGCCGTGTGACGTGGGCATTGTCTTGCATGAAAATTGTAGGCTGATTGGGTCATCTTGCAATCTCAGTGAAAATTGGAGGAATGCTGCCAGTTAAACAGGGTTCGTGGTAAAATTAAGGAAATTAGCACCAGATGCCAGAATAACACCAATGACTTGGAGGTATCTCTAAGTGTTCTCTAATTTTGATCAGAGTTCTTTTTTGCAAATATCTCATTTAAGTTTTTCTCATTTAAGCTTCAGAATACAATTAATTTATGAAATATGCTTTTAAAACTGCCCTTCTACTCCTGTTAGGATAACTTCATAAAGGACTAAGCAGTGACCCTGAAATTTAGAAAATTTTAAGTTAAGTTTAAGTTTCTCTAATATTGATCTCCACTATCTATCTATCTATCTATCTATCTATCTATCTATATATATATATATATATAGTTTTTCATTGTGAAAACACTCACTTAAAAAATCTTTAAAATATAACAGGTAAAATATAATTTCTTTAAAATTTATTTTCTATTTGGTTTTGGGGAGAAACATGACTTGGACATTTTTTTTCTGTTCACTTACATTTTACTTCTTTCCGTTCACTTACTGATTCATAACGTCAAACTGTTTCTCTACCTCCGATCTGCTGGTAGTTCATGGTCTAGATGTGTTGTTCTTTTTCAGCCTCCCCTTCTGTCCCCTCACAAGGATTGGTAGTGACCCCCATAGGAAGCCCATGCCTAATGCCATTGAATGGCGAACAAAGGCACTATTTATCCGGGGCCCGGGGTCTGGAGCTCAGCTGTGAGTTCGGGGAGGAGGGGTTCTCATGGAAAGATACTCACACCCCATCCCTCTCTACTCTGAGCGTGGCATTTTTCTTCTCTAGACAAACATAGGAAACAATGCAATCAGCCAAGAACTCTGGGCTTTAAGAGCCGAGAGAGGCCTAAGATCTGTTCAGCTCTGCTCAGCCTGGCTGTAATCTAAAGTGATGGTGCCAGAATTCATAGAGCTACTGCTGCTCACAGCACAGGAAACTTACTGAGCTCCAGGGACTTAAAGGGTAAGATCGCCCAAAAATCAAAGGCCTGTCATCATTTATTCACACTCAAACCCTTTCGAAAAGGAGACATTTTGCAGAATGTCCAGGCCACTGTTTTCCAAGCGGAAGATTTTGACTGCCAAGATGTCAAAAAGACAGAATAAGCACCGTAAAAATCTGTATACTTTATATTCCTCATCTTATGAAACCAAATGAAAGTTTTATGTTAGAAACAGACTGTAATTTGAGTCATCGTTGACTGATAATCTTACCTTTTTAGGATTTTTATGATGCTTTTTGTCCTTTAGAGTCTGGAATTAAAATTACTGTTCACTATTAGCAAACATCTACGTATAATGCTTAATATAAGAACTAGTTAAACAGTTCAAGTATCTGAGTGCATGGAAAGCTGTGTGTACAGGAAAAACACTCATAAATTATGTAAAACATCTCCTTTAATGTTTCAAGTAGGGGGAAAAAAACTCATATGGGTTTGGAAACAACACAAGAGTGAGTAATTTATGACTTTTGAACAATTGAACAATATTGATGGAGTGATGCTTCTCTTAAAGGGATACCAAAAATTAACATTCAGTCATCATTTTCATACCCTCATGTACTTCTAAACCCATATGAATTTCCTTGTTTTGAGGAAAATATTATATTTTTTTTACTGTTTTTGTCCATTCCATGAATGTCAATAAAGACTTCATTGCTTTTCACTGCAGGATTTATTTGTGTAAAATTGTCTTTTGTGATCAGCAGAAGAAAGTCAGTCACACAGGTAAGTAAATAAATAAATTATCCATTAATAATGAATAATGAATTCATTTTGAGTGAACTAACACTTTAAATTAACTTTATCTAAGATGGTTTTAAAAACTCCCTTAAGTCTCAGTTTGCTAATATCAATGCTGCCTAGAAGAAACAATTGAGATATTAAAGAGATCTAATTTTTTATTTTTCTTTCCTCCATGTGAGTTTAAATGTTCGGACAAATTTAAAACAGAAGTTAGTTAGAAAAGTGTTGGAATTCCCAGTAACCTTTTCCCCCGCTCCATCGGCAGAGCTTATAAAAGTAAATAGGTGTGAACGTGACAGATATTCCAACTCCGCAAGTAATTTTCCATGTAAATTAATGGCAGTTCGGCTCAATGAGTATAAATTTGCAACCTTTGAAAAAAAAAGAGGGAAAATTAAAATGTACAATGTCATTTAAAATTGGCAGAACTGGCCGAGAAAATTACATTTGAGGATTCGAATCGCTTGCTTTCTTCTAGCTTATTCCATTTGCATTAACCGAAAATCATATTACACAGGCCATGCATTGTTAATTGGGGCCTATATTGCATTATCCCCATATAAATCAAATGACAAATATTAAAATGAATAGCAAATTCACTAATAGCGAATCATAAAACAATCTTTTTTAAGTATCTCTCATTAATAATTTAATTCCAATTAGTACATAATGAGCCTTTTCATTCTGGATTTTTATTTTTTTTTGCAGGACTGGCCTTCTGCGTTTGACTGATGTGATAATAATGGAGATATATTTGGATCCAAAGCCAGGGAATGAGAAAGAGTGAGAGAGAGAGAGAGAGAGAGAGAGAGAGAGAGAGAGAGAGCTTTGGATCAACAGCCCATGAAAGAGTAAATCATCTCCACAACAAATGCTGCAGTTCTGCATGTGAGACAGAACGAGAAAGTAAGAGCGACAAAAAGATTAAAAAGAGGTTGCTCTTTCAAATCTCTGAAAACTTAATTAAAAAACTCAATTAAGTATATCAACTTAATCTCAGACATCTCTGCTAAAATTCATGGGGACAAATTAAGAAAAATTAAACAAATGTTGACTATTAAGATCTCCTATAAATCTCTAGAGAAACATGAGATTACTGGGGTGTTTTTCTAAGGACCAAAATCAGAAAAGCAGAAAACTTCCAAAAAGTCCATGCTCTCTTTGCTCTCCATTTAATCTCCAGTCTAGGAAAAACAACTGAGAAGGTGGTCTCATTAGTGAAAAAATCCCATAGACCAATACTGAAGGAGGGACCCAATTACAATTAGCTAGCAACAATACAGCAACACCCTGGCAATGATCCACATCAACCAAACATCTTCACAGCAAGAGTTGAATGGAAAAGCACCACTCACGTTTCTCCAGAATATTCAAGTATCATCTCAGAAGTTTCTCTTAAAATATCTTGGGATACATACAGACAATAATTGAGTCAATAGTTAACAAAGTAAGAGTCTAGAGTTCATTTTAGCTTATTGCTTAGGGCAAACAACTGAGATATAACGGTGATCTCAATCATATTCCAATCATATATAAAGACCAGAATATCATAGAGATTTGAGCTAGTAGGCAACAACCAATTCCCTAGCAATGACCAACAACACCCAAATATCTTGCCAGTGAGTTTTGCATAGAAAAGCACCACTCACTATTCTTCAGACAGTGTAAGTATCATCTCAGACGTTTCTCCAAACTAGGGAGCAAAATAGACACAAAATGAGATAATAGCTGACATATAGTAAGAATCCACTGTGTGAAAATCTTACTAGAGTTCATTCTTTGTAAAAAAAGAGACTCCGTATATAGACCATATACTAACCATATATAGACACTGGAATATCATAGAGACTTGGGCTAGTAGGCAACCACCAATTATCCACCAAGAAACCCCAAACATAGCAACGCCCTGACAATGACCTACAACAACCAAACATCTTCACAGCAAGTTTTGAACGGAAACTGCTTTCTAGTAGGAACACCCTGTGTCCTGTAATACAGCTAGCACAGATACAGGGCTGCAGTTGTGGGAGAAAGGAGTTAAAATCCGTGTGTTGGGCAGCAGCACTGGCAGAGTCCCATCCTGAGCAGGAAGAAGGGTTTCAATTGAGCCGAATGAAAGAAGCAGTTGGAGAATAGCGGCAATCATTTAATGCAGATGACCTCTGACAGACCTGCCGCGCCTGAGCCCGAGCGGGAATTTGCATGGGGTCTGGGCGAGGAGGAACAATGTAGACTAAATGCTAGATAATCTTTATTCTAATGAAGTGGGTGTCAAGGTCAATGTAAAAGCCTTATGATGAATGGTGCAGCGCAGGATGCACACTATAGTCCTCTCGCGTTAATCGTGCAGAGTTTGACGTTCAGTCCTCGTGGAACAATGTAGCCTAAATGCTAGATAATCTTTATTCTAATGAAGTGGGTGTCAAGGTCAATGTAAAAGCCTTATGATGAATGGTGCAGCGCAGGATGCACACTATAGTCCTCTCGCGTTAATCGTGCAGAGTTTGACGTTCAGTCCTCAAGGAAGTCTAGGGTGGGTTTAGCAGGGTGGGTTCTGGGAAGGGCTGGGGGAGGGGATCTGGGAAAATGCAGGGTATTAAGACACCATCACATGTGTACAAGTGTGTGAATGAACAGGGTAAGACTGGCAGGAAATACAAAAATTCAAATTGTTCTTAAGAGCTGCTGCAGGGATCTATTCATATACAGGAAGTGATGTAGTAGAACATGTAGAACAGACCACAATAACTTACACTCATGCTCTGATACAGCCTAAGAATTGCATTTATTTTCAAATTATGCTGTTACACACACATATTATGTAAACACAAACTTTTATTTTGGATGCGATTACACAATTTGACAGCCCTAAATAAAATATAATATAATATAGTAAAATAATTACATTTAGTTTCAAATGATTCTGACCATGAACACTTTATAGAGATTGTCTGTTTTTTAATTTTATGCATGTCAATATTATAATATAATATATAAGTAAAAAAAAAAAATTATATTAATTTCGATTTGATCTTATTTTAAATTCTTAAAATTAAATTAAAATTGTTACAGCAATAATATTTAAAAAATCAGGGTAATTCCCAGGCTAGTGCTAAGAAAATATATCACTACTTGTGTACCATGAAATGCCATCTGCAAACAGTGGGGAGGTAGGCGTTCAGCAGATAGCGCAGAACATGAGGGCCAGATCAGGAGCTGTAATGATGGACGGAGTACACTCGTTTAATGCCCCATCTCTCCATTCCTCAGGGGACCGTACAACTGTTACTCGAGACTCTCTCCAAACAGCAGGTGAGACAGGAATCCCCTAAGGCTTTCCACAATGCTGAAGCCAGAGAACATCACACACACACAAGCCAAGACAGATTTTCTCAGAGCTTCACCACTGCAGGTCACTAAGGCTCCAAGACTCCTTCCTGACCCCTTTTGAGGGTGGTCTTGTACTCTCAATCTTGGGTCATCTGCCAGAGGTCATGCGTTGGAGGATTTATTCCTGATATCACATGTATGTCTATTCATTGTGTGTGTGTTTATGTGGACAATGTAACAATTAAGACCCACCAAGGACCAAGGATGATAACTATAATGATAAAGATATCATTTTAAAAATCATTCTAAATATAAAAGTGTAGTCCACACCACAACTCTAACAATAACACAGAGGAACAATGTTGTTGGAATCACTTTATCAAAACTGATGAGTGATAAAACATTGACAGCCAATCAGAGTCTATCCTGCATTAAAGAAGATGGATTCTGATTGGCTGTCAATTAGAATCTGGCATTTAAAGCAGCAGATGTCAAAAATGCACTGCAAGATTATAACAAACAGACCATTATTGTGCGGTTGGTGTGGATGCTAATATAGTCATTGTTATCTTTATAGTTTTCATTCTTGGTTAGAATGTTTGCTTATCTGCAATATGTTGTTAAAATGTTACCTGCCAAATGTTAGACTGATATTCAACAGATGTTTTTTCAACTACCAAGACATAAATTGTATATTAATCTGCTCTTTTTACAACATTTCCAGATGTTTGTACACAAATAACATGTCTAAAATAGAATAGTATTCTTTATAGATGGATCCTGGGATGTATAGACAGTACCATTAAAACGTTTGGGGTCGGTAAGCTATTTTTGTAAGAAGTGTCTTATGCTCACAAGGTTGCATTTATTTGGTCAAAAATTAAACAGTAATATTATGAAATATTATTACACTTTAACCATTTTCTATCTGAATATATATTATAATGTAATTTATTCTTGTGATGTAAAGCTGAATGTTCAGCATCATTACTCCAGTCTTTAGTGTCACATGATCCTTCAGAAAGCATTCTAATATGCTGATCTGATGCTCAAGAAACATTTCTTATGTTGAAAACAGTTGTGCTGCTTCATATTTTTGTGGAAACCACCATTTTCTTTCAGGATTCTTTGATTAATACAAAGTTCCAAGTTCACAGCATTTAACTGAAACAGAAATCTTTTGTAACATTATAAATGCCTTTACTGTCACTTTTGATCAATATATGAATCGTTGCTGAATAAATGTATTATTTTTTTTTAGCATTAAAGTATTAATTTGAAGGAATCATACTGACCCCAAACTTTTCATATATATTCCACATTGACACTGATTGATTGTCAGAAATTGTGTAAATCCAGCCGATCAGATTGGAGGTTACAAGCAGAAAGCTCGTGCCATTTTGTCTTTAGGAATGCAGAAGATGAACACAACCTATGTATAAAACCCTCTGAGCATGTGCAATGTACGCACTTGTGTCTTATATTTGTGTAAGACTGTGCGACAGTATGCGTGAGCATATTTATGCGTGTTTGTGTGCGCGTGCATCCCGTTTACCGAGGGCTCACTGAGGGAGAAAAACACACAAACCCAGCCAAGCCGCAGTAAGAGAAGAGCACATAAAGTGGAAACAGAGAGGGCCGTTTTTTTCTGAAGAGTTGTCCGTTGCTGTGGAGGTCCATCCAGCATCCTGGAGTGGCGCCAGCTAAACAACAGGGAAGAAAGACAACAACACCGCGCTCTGCCAGCCATCCAGTACAGAGAACAACTCCGGCATTACATCACTGCATTAAAATGCCATTATGCCTCCTATCGAAAGGGAACAGCCAAACGCACATAAAGACATACTTTAGTATATTTTCAAACACCGCATCACTGCATACTCACGCTCGCTCGCTCGCCCCCTCTCATCTAGTCTCCTATAGTCTTAATGCATCGGGACTATTTGCCCACAATTAGAGCACCACCCCCGTCCTGCCCCTCTCTGCTTTCAACTCATATGAGTAAACTTTCCCAAAGCCCCACAGTGCGTTCTTCAAGGCAAAAATGCTAATACTGCTTTCCTACTGCCTAGCTACTGGAAAATGGTCTTCCAGAGAGCACAGATGAGTGTGAGCGTGTATCTGCATGTGTGTGTGTGTGTATGTGTGTGTGTGTGTGTGTGTGTGTGTGTGTGTGTGTGACAGACATAAGGACATAAGCCACTGGTAGATTTCAGTGTGTTGCAGAAGAACTCCAGCCTGCAAACAGACACACATGAACACACAGACACATGCATACAAATACTGGAGAACTGGTTTGAAATTAACTTGAAAAGTCTCCCATCCACTTTAAAAAAGTATCATGGTATTAACAGTTTTTGGACATGTTACCAAGGTAAGATAAAGTTTAGCTTTGTTTTTTGTTTTTGTTTTTTTCTTGTTACATACATCATAATGGTAACACCATATGTATCATGATAATGCATGGTTTTGGGACAAATACCATGGTAATACCATGTTTCTGGACATCTTGCCAGGTTTATTTATATATAAATACACACACACAGAACATGATAATACCATAGTATTTGTCCACAACCATGCATTATCATGATATTACCATTACACATGATTTCTAAGTACTACACTGTTAGACTTTGCTGTAATTTTACATGTACTTACCGCAAAAAAGCCCAGTAAACTACCATATATGTGTTTTACGGTTAATTACTGTAATATGCACTGCATTATGGGTATTTTTATGCCATTTACAGTAATTTACTGTATATGGGAATCTGTGGTACTTTACTGTTTGCTCAAAAGCAGTAGTGCTACTGTAAATTGTTCTGCTGATGAAAAACATGAATCTGCATTCTCAATTTAATGTCTGGGTAAGCACAAGTGTGGTGAAATAAATGTATTTTTAAAATGATTAAAAATATATATATATAAACTTTGCTTACACCCCACAAAATTTAAATTTTATTTGCGCGCAAAGCCCGCGCAACAACCTGGCAGAGGTTATATAAACTGAGGCTTGTGTCGGGTGCGCGCGCATAATGGACTTCCCCTCTGAGTGAATCGCCAGACGTCAGCTGCGAGTTTTCCTGTGGTAAGTAGCCTACTTTTCACTTACTTTTAAAACGTAAACCATTACCAATATCAATGAAATGTAAAAATATGAAGAAAGTAAATATAAAATCTAATTATAGGCTATTACTAGGACAGTCTGAGGGAAATGTTCGTTTTCCTCAAAAACTGCCACTTTCATGAAACTCATTCAATTGCCCTGCAACTGACTGACTGCCTTTTCCAGTACAGATGTCTAGTATTTACACGAACAATGATTTTTCGACTTTTTTTTACTGCTGGTTATGGTATATTTTACTCCTCAGTTAAATGAATACCGTTAAATGTGTGACGTCATTTGAAATAGCACGAGCGCTCTCTCTCTCTCTCTCTCTCTTGCGTGCGCGTTCTCTCTCGCGCTCTCTCTCTCTCGTAAATGAAACATTTAATTGTGCATATACCAGAGGAAAAAAATATATATTCAAGTAAAATTATAATCAATTAATTCAAGAAAGAAAATGCATTCTTTATTATGGCTTCTTGTTTGTTAATAGAAGCAAGGTCTCATCAAAATCAGTGTTCTCTTAAGTTTCATATTAATTATTTTTTTACATTTTATTGTATATATTCTCTTCTCTCTTTTTTCAGTGTTGATTGTAAATTGATTGTGTAAGTGACCAATCTAGCAGTCATTCTAGATTATCATGTTCATAACATATAGTGATTAGTCAATAATCATTGACGAAAAATAATGATTCTTCTTTTTCTCTTTTACTTGTTTCAACAGGAGCTAACTACACCCCAAAGGCTATTTTAGGAGCCACAGCACTGAGCATCTTTGGCTTTGTAAGTATGTTTTAACTATCAGACACAGTATGTGACATTAGATTAACTGCAGCTATGACAGAAATGTTTTAATATAATAATAATAATTAAAGAGATGTTATATATATATATATATATATATATATATATACAGTATATATGATCAAGCATCCCACACCTGATATATGCAATATCTCTCTGATGTTTCCTCTTTTCCTCTCTTTTTCTTGTGTCAGCAGGAGCCAACTACACCCCAGAGACTCTTTTAAGGGCCACCTAGAATCACGGCACCTTTGGCTTTGTAAGTTTTTTTTTTTTTTAATATATATATGCTGAGAGCTCACTGAGGGAGAAAAACACACAAACCCAGCCAAGCCGCAGTAAGAGAAGAGCACATAAAGTGGAAACAGAGGGCCGTTTTTTTCTGAAGCGTTGTCCGTTGCTGTGGAGGTCCGTCCAGCATCCTGGAGCGGCGCCAGTGAAACAACAGGGAAGAAAGACAACAACACCGCGCTCTGCCAGCCGTCCAGTACGGAGAACAACTCCGGCATTACATCACTGCATTAAAATGCCATTATATGCCTCCTATCGAAAGGGAACAGCCAAACGCACATAAAGACATACTTTAGTATATTTTCAAACACCGCATCACTGCATACTCACGCTCGCTCGCTCGCCCCCTCTCATCTAGTCTCCTATAGTCTTAATGCATCGGGACTATTTGCCCACAATTAGAGCACCACCCCCTTCCTGCCCCTCTCTGCTTTCAACTCATATGAGTAAACTTTCCCAAAGCCCCACAGTGCGTTCTTCAAGGCAAAAATGCTAATACTGCTTTCCTACTGCCTAGCTACTGGAAAATGGTCTTCCAGAGAGCGCAGATGAGTGTGAGTGTGTGTGTGTGTGTGACAGACATAAGGACATAAGCCACTGGTAGATTTCAGTGTGTTGCAGAAGAACTCCAGCCTGCAAACAGACACACATGAACACACAGACACATGCATACAAATACTGGAGAACTGGTTTGAAATTAACTTGAAAAGTCTCCCATCCACTTTAAAAAAGTATCATGGTATTAACAGTTTTTGGACATGTTACCAAGGTAAGATAAAGTTTAGCTTTGTTTTTTGTTTTTGTTTTTTTCTTGTTACATACATCATAATGGTAACACCATATGTATCATGATAATGCATGGTCTTGGGACAAATACCATGGTAATACCATGTTTCTGGACATCTTGCCAGGTTTATTTATATATAAATACACACACATGATAATAGATAATACCATAGTATTTGTCCACAACCATGCATTATCATGATATTACCATTACACATGAGTACTACACTCTACACTGTTAGACTTTGCTGTAATTTTACAGTTACTTACCGCAAAAAAGCCCAGTAAACTACCATATATGTGTTTTACGGTTAACTACTGTAATATGCACTGCATTATGGGTATTTTATGCCATTTACAGTAATTTACTGTATATGGGAATCTGCGGTACTTTACTGTTTGCTCGAAAGCAGTAGTGCTACCGTAAATTGTTCTGCTGATAAAAACAACATGAATCTGCATTCTCAATTTAATGTCTGGGTAAGCACAAGTGTGGTGAAATAAATGTATTTTTAAAATGATTAAAAATATATATATATAAACTTTGCTTACACCCCACAAAATTTAAATTTTATTTGCGCGCAAAGCCCGCGCAACAACCTGGCAGAGGTTATATAAACTGAGGCTTGTGTCGGGTGCGCGCGCATAATGGACTTCCCCTCTGAGTGAATCGCCAGACGTCAGCTGCGAGTTTTCCTGTAGTAAGTACTTTTCACTTACTTTTAAAACGTAAACCATTACGAATATAAATGAAATTTCTAAATATGAAGAAAGTAAATATAAAATCGAATTAAAGGCTATTACTAGGACAGTCTGAGGGAAATA
>NW_015536515.1:1612382-1648454 GCF_001515605.1 Sinocyclocheilus anshuiensis | reverse complement strand
ATATATATATATATATATATATATATATACACACAGTATATATAAATCATAATAAACATGGTATTAACACTCAACTTTCTGGAAAAAAAAACTTAATTATATAACTGGATAAGTACTAAGTACCATGATGCTACCATATTTATATACATATTTTGAAATATACCGTGGTACTTCATGCTTCATGTTACTTCCTCATATACCATGACAGTACCATGGTACCATGTAAAAAAAAACATGGTATGCACCATAGTACTTTTTGGTACTTGTATGTATGTAATGGTAATATATTGTGAGTTTTTTTCCCCTAACATACACCATGGTAGCTTGTAAATAGCATGGTACATTAATAAAATAATCATTCAGTAACATTTACCATCTTATTACAATCACTATACCACAGTGGATTTCTGTAAGGGAAATGCATTTTTATTAAACTATAACCTCTGACCTCAGATCTATGCATAACTAATATTTATGAATGCACTGCAATAATAATAATAATAATAATGAATATTCTACAGTGAGCTCATTTCTCTTTTTCATAATGATTAAATGAATTCACTGTACACAGACAATCAGAAGCAGAACTCATTATCTGAGCCATATCATTTGAATCACATTGAGCACAAGGACGAGAGAAAGACAGAAAATGAGGAGATTGGCTTTGTTAATTAATCTCAGAACTAATTCCCAGCTGTGAATTTCACCCCGGCACACATGCTTGTAAATGATACGGCATATTTGTATTAGTGAATAATGCATGGGGTACAACAGGACTCCATCCGAACTGCTGACAACAAAATATTCATCTCCTCGCACCGTCTCAAGGGTCTGATCCCTCTCTCTCCACAACAGCCCAGCCCAAAACTAATGCGCAATTTATTTAGGGAAACACTAACAAATGTGGCTATTTTCTGAGGGAAATTGACAAAGCACAATTTGAATATATTTTGAACACTTCTCCTCATCTATATACAGGAAACAAACTCAAGCAGGACCGTGTTTGAGAGTGTTTGTGAGTAAATGTGAGCGCATGAAAGTGTGCGTGTGTTTAATTTTCATAAATTCCTCTGTTCTTAATGGGCTCTGGATGCTGTAGTGCCATCTAGTGGTGTGAGCATCTAAATGCATTGAGTTATTTGGGGGATTTGGGGCTTGTGTTCAGCCCAGAGTCGATTAAAAAAGCCTCTTCTCTATCAGAGCAGCACATCTTTGAGAATCAAACATATATTTGACCAGCTGGTTGACTTCAAGCCTGCCACTTCTCATACAAACGCTGGCAATAACACAGCTCCAGCTCCTAATTTCACATTTTTTTGTGTTCATAAATTGCAAAAGACAGACAGGACAGACCTAAATAGATGTGGTTTACTGTCTGCATAAAATATATTGCCAAAATCAGACAGATCAGGTGAGGTTTATATACATAAAGCATGTTAAAGCAACACAATCTAACTAAATTCCTCGATAAACACTAAAAAGTAGTTGTTATAAAGCAAAAAAATGCTTCCATATATACTAATTTAAAGTCTAAATGTTAACTATGTGGTGTGCGCAAATGTCTAAATAATGAAGTTTTCGAGGCAGGCAAATAAAGCAGGTGTGTGTGTGGCCGTGTTGAATGAGTGTGTATCAATGGGGTGTCCTGCATTAGTGCTGTAATTAGTCCGCGTCCTGCAGAAAGAGCCATGGGCCCCAGCCGGCACCACCATAACAACTAACACACACGGAGACAACAAACCTGCTCACAAAACACCACACGCTCTCCCATAATTCCCTTCAAGCATGCCACATGAGGAAGCATCTGAGAAGAGACATTGAGAAACGCCGTAGGGGGATACAACTAGCCCACATCACATGCCAGCCAGTCACAAAACACAAAAAAACTGAATATTCATGGATATGTAATCCATCTGAGAGGAGTTTAAAGACGCAAGCTAGGAACAATGAACAGAGATCCACACTGAGCTCTTCCCTGACCTGAGTTAAAGAAACAGTTCAGACAGAATTCTACATTTGTGTATTCACTGATGAGTCACTCAATACATATATATATGAGGGTTTTTTAAATGCAGTCCATTTGAGATGCTTTTATTCCAAGGGTTTTGAAGCCATTTGATAGCTTTTAATTTACAAAAAATCTTTGACTCTGTGATATTTCTCAATGGGAAATGATAAACAAAAAAAAATGGGAAACAAAAATCTTCTGTGTAAAAAATAGACTAGGAAAGAGACATGAGTGAAGATGTGGGTGCGAAAAATTAGACATTCCAAGCCTAGTCCAGTGGAATAATTCATGGATTATTGTTCATTAAATTGGGTGACCAGACTGCAGCACTGCAGTGTCAAAAACTCACTACAAAGCACTTGGTAAATTCTTGTGATATCAATGTCTTATTAAAAAATAACAAGTGTTACAATATTTACAAATAGATAAAAATAGAGCATAATGGAAAATTTACATCCCGGTCTGTCAAAGTGATGGATGAAGATTATTTACTGCACAACCTCTGCTGCCCACCAGGCCACGTCTCCAACAACTCACCAGGTTTAAACACGGGGAAGCCTGCTTGAATTTGAGAGCAAGAGTTTTAGTCATTTCAGCCAAGATTTTTAAAGAATAATAGATCACCGGCCACTCCATTAACTGGTATCTTTCACTCATTTCACATATCAGAGAAAAACACAAATACATTACAGCCTATATCTGAGGGGCCGAGAAACGTGAGACCTTGTAAAGGGTGAGAGCCACAGGACTGGCACATTATTTATTACACAACCCTGGTAAAGTCACGCTGGAGAAACCGACTCCTTCAGAAAACTTCCTATAGTGTCTGTCCTCCTCTCTCATTCTCTTTTTCCCTGTCTGTTCCCTGTCTATATCGCCCTCACTCGCTGTCTCTCTGATGTGCCTCTTCAGCTGTTCTTACACCTCCTGTCATCCCTCCGTTTCTCCCTCTTTCTTTCTCCAGGTGTCTCTTCCTTCTCCTCTATCCCTCTTTTCAATTATTCATGGGGTGTGAGGACTGTATGGCTGTCTCTCCTGACAAACCGCATTTCCCTTTTCACAGGCGTCTTGCGGCTCCGCATCGCGTCGTCATGTTGCGCATTAATCTGGTCAGAATGAGTCGTTCTAATACATATGGAGAAGTGAGCGGCGGGCTTTGTTCTAGTCTAATGTTGATTGTCAGAGAGGGAGGGGTGGTCAGGCGGACTTTGGATTGTGACAGCCAGCACTGATCTCCCAACAGTTCTTTGACCAGGGGCAGAGCTCGATCTCAGAGTCCGCATCCAACAACTAGCAGGCTTGTTGCGTCTCTCCCCTGTGGAATGTCTCTCGCTTTTTTAATGCTCGTTCACATCGTGAGCAGCCATCTGGTACATAGACACACGCACACATGGGGAGAGAGAGAAAGAAAAAGAAAGAAAGAAAGAAAGAAAGAAAGAAAGAAAGAAAGAAAGAAAGAAAATGGAAATAAGGTAAAAAAGATAAGAGGAAGGAAGGAAGGAAGGAAAAAGAAGGAATAAATATCAAGGAAGGAAAAATTATGTGACAAAAGCAAGAAAAATAACGAGGAAGGAAAAGAAAAAAGAATAAGGAAATGGAAAAAATGGAAAAGGACAACGAAAGAAAGAATAATGAATTAAGGAAGGATGGATGGAAGAAAATAAGGAATGTAGCATAAAGAGAAAGAAGAGGAAGGAAGAGAAAATAGCAAAGATAACATATATAAAAATAAAAAGGAAGGAAGGAAGGAAGGAAGGAAGCAAGGAAATATAGAAATGAAGGGAAAAGGATAAAAATAAAAAATACGAGGAAGGAAGGAAGGAAGAGAAAATAGGACAAAAAGAAAGAATAAAAGGGATGAAGGAAGGATGGAATGATAGAAATGGAACATTTGATGAAAAATTAGAATTTGCAAAGAAAGAAGGAAAATGGATGAAGCAAGAGAAACAAGGAAGGAAATGAAAACAAAGGAATAAGGATGAAAGGAAACAAGGAAAGAAAGAGGGAAGGAAGGAAAAAAAGGACAAAATGAAAGATTAATATGAAGGAAGGAAGGAAGGAAGGAAGGAAGGGGAAAACAGGATGAAGAAAGAATAAGAAGGAAGTAAGGAAGGGAAAATAGTAAGCAGTAGGAAATAAAACAAAAGAAAGGAAAGTAAAGAAGGAAAAATAAGAGAAAGAAAAAAGAAAGAAAGGTTGTAGAGTGTGAAAGATGGAAGGGCAGAGAGGGAGAAAAAGAAAGAGAGAGAGAGCTTCAACACTAGGCCCTTTGTGTTGAGATCCTGGCACCAACACACACACACACACACACACACACACACACACTCAGGCTCTGGCTGGGTGTGAGAGCAATGGATATTGGATGAGAAGGTGAGAGGAGATCAGTGTGAGCTAGTGAAGCGTGTGCTGGGTCAGCCATCTCTGAGTTATCAATACACTGATAACTAAACATCAATGACACCACTCATCTCCAGCTAAACTCCTGCTCAAATATAATAGCTGTCTGCCAACATCTCAAGCTTTGTCTCTCACACTCTTTCCCAGCCTGAGCACTTTCTCTCTCTCTTTCTCAGGCCTGTGATGTTTTCCCCTCAATAAACAGTCACTTTTTCGCCTGCCAAAACTGTGCAACTACCCTTCAAAAGTTTGGATTAATTATTCTGTTGTGCTCACAAAGGCTGCATTTAATTTACAAAAAAGTACAGTAAAACAGTAATATTGTTAAATATTACAATTTAAAATAACTTTTTTTATTTTAATATATTTTATAATTTATTCCTGTGATGCAAAGCTGAATTTTCAGCATCATTACTCCAGTCTTCAGTGTCACATGATCCTTCAGAAATCATTCTAATATGCTGATTTGCTGCTCAAGAAACGTTTATTTGTATCAATATTGAAAACAGTTGTGCTGCTTCATATTTTGCATTTTTTTTATAAATAGAAAGTTCAAAAGAACAGCATTTATTTGGAATATAAATCTTTTGTAACATTATAAATGTATTTAGTCACATTTGATCAATTTTATGCATCCTTGCTCAACACAAGTATTCATTTCTTTTAAAAAATAAAATCTTACTGAGCCCAATCTTTTGTATATTCATGCACTCTGCAACAGTGTTTTCAAAACAGGTGACACTGAAATCTATATATGAATCTATTCAGAAGCTTTTCAGATAGAGTCGCTATCAGAGAGAGAGGAAGAGGAGGGGGATTTATTTACCCAATAGAAAACATACCAGCCAACAACAGAAGCCAGAGCACAGCTGAAATGCAAAGAGTACAAGAAAAACAAGCACAATGCAATCAAATTTAGCAAATGTCCATTAGTGATTACCTACATTAGCACATACTTACTGAGGCTACTGCGTGTGTATACAGTGCTGTGTGAAAATGCTGTATATGTACGTCTGTGGGTAATGACGCATGCAGGTGCGCCCAACAGTATCGCCACCATATTCAGCACATACCGTCAATGTTGAGGTCTTTGGAAATAGTCATAACAGGGGGAAATGGTTATTTCTTTGGTGTCCCAAAACCTAAGCAAGCTGCCTACCTATACAGCATTTTTAAGAAACCATAAGTGCACTGCAAACATGAACACCTCCAAAAAAGCATATTTGACTTCTTACATTTTAAGATTAAAGTATCACATTAGAAACATGCTAATGTAAAACTCTATTGGAACTAAGTACAAAATTGTCAATTTCCCAATGCAGTTCATGGTAATAAATGGTTAAAACATTTTAGCATTTGATTCAGTGCTGTTATTGTTAAATGTAGTTTGAGTGACAAATGGAGCTCAAACGTAGTTCAGGCAGACCAACATCAGCTGACGCTAAGCTGATTGTAACTCCTCCCACTACAATTAAATGAGATTTCTGTCAGGACCACTATCGTCAATATAACTTACGATTAGAATACATGTTAGGTTGGGGGAATGGTTCTGTTCTGGGCAAACACTCCCTACTCATCCACGCAGCCTAGCATGGATAGGCGCAGGGAGAGCAGAATACCCCCCCCCCCCCCCCAGGGTAACAGAACAGAACCAACATCAATGATAAATGTAGCAGATACCATTAATGTAATACGTGATTATTTTAACAACATGATTCAGTGGTCTGACTCAATGATATATTCACTGCTAAGTCCTGACTGGATGAGAGGAGGAGCTGGGGATGGAGGTGGGTGATTAGTTCCTGAGTGAAGCGATAGCTGCTGAATAATGACTGAAGGGACCTTATGAAGGGAATTATGATTGGTGTCGTCATCCTATAGGTAGATGTGGATCAGCTGAGTGTCAGCTGATGCGAGCTTGACTAACATGGCCTGCCAGAACTATCGCTACGCTCCATATATAAGTTCATCCGTACTCACACTTGCCTTAGTCTGACGCACAGACATGCACTTACCCTCCTCCATCCCCAACTCCTCCTTATACAGGCACATGATCACTTAGCGTCTTGTCCACGGAAATTATCTATCAGCTAATCGTTGCTTAATCTTGTCCAGTCTCATTTACAGACCTGTATCACTTCTGCATGGAATTTTATAAAATTCTTTAAAACAGATATAAATATCTGCTGCATATAAAAAATTCTGGTAATTGCAATAAGGCTTCGGGGGTTTCAAACCTCAGTGAGGTTTGCCTGTGGACAGCTCAGAATCTGAACCCTTCAGAGTAAAGCCTGCCGCCAAAATAATGTTCAGGACCTCTACAATAATCTTAAGCAAACAGAGTGACCCTAACTGAACTAAAACAAATAATAAACCATTATCAGTAGTAGAAATAAAGCTGAAATAAAATAAAATATTACAAAATCTCATCTGTAGCAACTAAGTTTAAACTGAAGCACTAAAATTACTAAAATTTAAATAAAAAATCAATATAGAAATGTTTAAAAAATTAAATAAGCACATAACAAAATTACAAAAATTTAATTGAAAACTGAAAACATAAAAATAAAAGAAAACTCAAAATATTAACAAATACCATTAATAAAAATCAATACCATTGATTTAAGCCCCCGAGAACTCTGGAGTGTGTGTGAGAGAGAAAATTAAAGACAGAGAGAGACAAAGGAGAAAGTGGGAAAGCGAGAGAGGGAGGGACGAGGGAGAGACACACAGGAGAAGGCACTGTGATGCTGTGATTCCTATTAAATACCACCTGCTCCGGCTCTATAAAGCAGCAATGTGTCACACTCACACACCGCCTCTGTCGCTCCACACACACACACACACACACACACAGATACCTGCTCTACTGCCTTCACACTCCTGACACAGAGCAACACATCAACAAGCATCCCTGCACTTTATCACAAAGCAACAACATAAATCGAGTAGAATTCCTGACCTTCCCAACAACAGAAACCCACCTGCGTTTGGGTGAATCTCACAAAACCTGTTAAGAACATGTTTGGATCAGAAGGGAATAAGAAAAAAAATGAATGTAATAAAAAATTATATTGCTTAATTGTCATTAAAATTCAAAATAGGCTTCATTTTCTATATGCAAAAAACTTGACATAAATAAAAAATATTTTTTTTATATATATTTTTGAATATATCTATTTTTATGGTCATTTTTTACAATGTAATTTGTATTTAATTAAATAAAATGGTAATATAGGCACAGCTGTATTTATTATAATATTATTTATAATAAATAAATAACATTATATTAAATAAATAATATATTATGTATATACACATGGTATTATCACGGTATTTATCCAAATATGGTCATTCCCATCATGTTGTTATCATGGTCTAAACAATAACAACATAATGCAATTCATTAACATAATAAACCTATATTATAAATGTATTTTATGAAAATACATGCAAATAAATAAATAACATTTAATTTATTACATAAATTTGAGCCATTAAAACACACATGATCAGTTGAAGAGTTGATAATCTTTAGAGCAAATTAAGTTGAATTTTACATGCTCTGACAGATCCTACAGCTTTGAACAAACGGTTCACGTGAAAAAAAAAAAAACCTTTAAGGCTGCATCTGGGAAAAGCAAGATGATTAGATCTTTTGATTTCACATGCATAAAGACAGATAACAATGCCTCGTAAACCTCAGCACTCAAAGGTACAGCTTGAACAAACAAACCAGTAAGAAAGGAGTACATCTGCAGGGCAGCAGCAGCACAAGAGAACATGGAAGGTTTGGCTGAGCCGAGCTTTGATCAGCAAGTGCATTAGAGCGTGTTAGATTAGACCAAGATCTATTCAGCATGTCAGTGTGCGCTAAAGGTGCTGTATACACACACACTGACGCTTCCAGCGCATAAGCGGTTAACAAGCTAATGTCTGACTGACATGCAGCAAACAAAAAATGAGAAACTACAGGTTAATTGGTTGAAAGTGCTAAAAACACATCAATGGTTGTTTTACGAAAGGGAACAGACAACATGGAGGCTATTCTGGTGAAACTATGATTTCTTGTGACATTCGGCGATCTCTGAGATAAATGGTCAGTAGTTACATCTCAAAGGTTATGTATAGACACGACTACTACTGTACTGCTTACTGCATAATGAGCAAGATAAATATATGACGTACTACTACTACTATGTATGCACTATGTAGCAAAAAAAAAAGAATTCGAACATCAGATTGCCATCAATTCATACAAAGGTTGGCAGTGTTCACAATGAAATTAGCATTCTGCAAAACTGTGCTATAAACACCTAATAATGTACTGCATTCTTTACAAATAGATATATTTTTTTATACATATATATAATGCTACACTGTAAATGTTTTTATTATAACTGTAAAAAAGATTATTGGAGTATCTAGAAGGAAATATTATTTCAGTCTTTCTGCTTCAAAATTTCATGTTTAATTCAATGTGTTACTTGCCATTTCATTATAATTATTTTGAAATTTAGTAGCATATATGTGTGTGTGTGTGTGTGTGTGTGTGTGTGTGTGTGTGTGTGTGTGTGTGTGTGTGTGTGTGTGTGTGTGTGTGTGTGTGTGTGTGTGTGTGTGTGTGTGTGTGTGTGTGTGTGTGTGTGTGTGTGTGTGTGTGTGTGTGTGTGTGTGCATATATATATATATATATATATATATATAAAGATAATATGCAAAAACTATAATAAATCTATTTTAATATATAACTTACGATTAGCATACATTTTAGGTTGGGGGAATGGTTCTGTTCTGGGCAAACACTCCCTGCCCATCCACGCAGCCTAGCATGGATAGGAGCAGGGAGAGCAGAATACGCCCCTAGGGTAACAGAACAGAACCAACATCAATGATAAATGTAGCAGATACCATTAATGTAATACGTGATTATTTTAACAACATGATTCAGTGGTCTGACTCAATGATATATTCACTGCTAAGTCCTGACTGGATGAGAGGAGGAGCTGGGGATGGAGGTGGGTGATTAGTTCCTGAGTGAAGCGATAGCTGCTGAATAATGACTGAAGGGACCTTATGAAGGGAATTATGATTGGTGTCGTCATCCTATAGGTAGATGTGGATCAGCTGAGTGTCAGCTGATGCGAGCTTGACTAACATGGCCTGCCAGAACTATCGCTACGCTCCATATATAAGTTCATCCGTACTCACACTTGCCTTAGTCTGACACACAGACATGCACTTACCCTCCTCCATCCCCAACTCCTCCTTATACAGGCACATGATCACTTAGCGTCTTGTCCACGGAAATTATCTATCAGCTAATCGTTGCTTAATCTTGTCCAGTCTCATTTACAGACCTGTATCACTTCTGCATGGAATTTTATAAAATTCTTTAAAACAGATATAAATATCTGCTGCATATAAAAAATTCTGGTAATTGCAATAAGGCTTCGGGGGTTTCAAACCTCAGTGAGGTTTGCCTGTGGACAGCTCAGAATCTGAACCCTTCAGAGTAAAGCCTGCCGCCAAAATAATGTTCAGGACCTCTACAATAATCTTAAGCAAACAGAGTGACCCTAACTGAACTAAAACAAATAATAAACCATTATCAGTAGTAGAAATAAAGCTGAAATAAAATAAAATATTACAAAATCTCATCTGTAGCAACTAAGTTTAAACTGAAGCACTAAAATTACTAAAATTTAAATAAAAAATCAATATAGAAATGTTTAAAAAATTAAATAAGCACATAACAAAATTACAAAAATTTAATTGAAAACTGAAAACATAAAAATAAAAGAAAACTCAAAATATTAACAAATACCATTAATAAAAATCAATACCATTGATTTAAGCCCCCGAGAACTCTGGAGTGTGTGTGAGAGAGAAAATTAAAGACAGAGAGAGACAAAGGAGAAAGTGGGAAAGCGAGAGAGGGAGGGACGAGGGAGAGACACACAGGAGAAGGCACTGTGATGCTGTGATTCCTATTAAATACCACCTGCTCCGGCTCTATAAAGCAGCAATGTGTCACACTCACACACCGCCTCTGTCGCTCCACACACACACACACACACACACAGATACCTGCTCTACTGCCTTCACACTCCTGACACAGAGCAACACATCAACAAGCATCCCTGCACTTTATCACAAAGCAACAACATAAATCGAGTAGAATTCCTGACCTTCCCAACAACAGAAACCCACCTGCGTTTGGGTGAATCTCACAAAACCTGTTAAGAACATGTTTGGATCAGAAGGGAATAAGAAAAAAAATGAATGTAATAAAAAATTATATTGCTTAATTGTCATTAAAATTCAAAATAGGCTTCATTTTCTATATGCAAAAAACTTGACATAAATAAAAAATATTTTTTTTATATATATTTTTGAATATATCTATTTTTATGGTCATTTTTTACAATGTAATTTGTATTTAATTAAATAAAATGGTAATATAGGCACAGCTGTATTTATTATAATATTATTTATAATAAATAAATAACATTATATTAAATAAATAATATATTATGTATATACACATGGTATTATCACGGTATTTATCCAAATATGGTCATTCCCATCATGTTGTTATCATGGTCTAAACAATAACAACATAATGCAATTCATTAACATAATAAACCTATATTATAAATGTATTTTATGAAAATACATGCAAATAAATAAATAACATTTAATTTATTACATAAATTTGAGCCATTAAAACACACATGATCAGTTGAAGAGTTGATAATCTTTAGAGCAAATTAAGTTGAATTTTACATGCTCTGACAGATCCTACAGCTTTGAACAAACGGTTCACGTGAAAAAAAAAAAAACCTTTAAGGCTGCATCTGGGAAAAGCAAGATGATTAGATCTTTTGATTTCACATGCATAAAGACAGATAACAATGCCTCGTAAACCTCAGCACTCAAAGGTACAGCTTGAACAAACAAACCAGTAAGAAAGGAGTACATCTGCAGGGCAGCAGCAGCACAAGAGAACATGGAAGGTTTGGCTGAGCCGAGCTTTGATCAGCAAGTGCATTAGAGCGTGTTAGATTAGACCAAGATCTATTCAGCATGTCAGTGTGCGCTAAAGGTGCTGTATACACACACACTGACGCTTCCAGCGCATAAGCGGTTAACAAGCTAATGTCTGACTGACATGCAGCAAACAAAAAATGAGAAACTACAGGTTAATTGGTTGAAAGTGCTAAAAACACATCAATGGTTGTTTTACGAAAGGGAACAGACAACATGGAGGCTATTCTGGTGAAACTATGATTTCTTGTGACATTCGGCGATCTCTGAGATAAATGGTCAGTAGTTACATCTCAAAGGTTATGTATAGACACGACTACTACTGTACTGCTTACTGCATAATGAGCAAGATAAATATATGACGTACTACTACTACTATGTATGCACTATGTAGCAAAAAAAAAAGAATTCGAACATCAGATTGCCATCAATTCATACAAAGGTTGGCAGTGTTCACAATGAAATTAGCATTCTGCAAAACTGTGCTATAAACACCTAATAATGTACTGCATTCTTTACAAATAGATATATTTTTTTATACATATATATAATGCTACACTGTAAATGTTTTTATTATAACTGTAAAAAAGATTATTGGAGTATCTAGAAGGAAATATTATTTCAGTCTTTCTGCTTCAAAATTTCATGTTTAATTCAATGTGTTACTTGCCATTTCATTATAATTATTTTGAAATTTAGTAGCATATATGTGTGTGTGTGTGTGTGTGTGTGTGTGCATATATATATATATATATATATATATATAAAGATAATATGCAAAAACTATAATAAATCTATTTTAATAATATATAAATCTAAATTATAATGTAAATTAATAAATGTAGTTATTTTACATTTTATATATAACTATATAATATTTAATTTATTATGCAAATTTTCCATGAAATCCATCCACTGATAAATCATAAATTAATAAATAAATATTCATTTTTCCCCTCAGAAATTGCACATTGCATGCTAGCAATATAAAACATCTTAGTTTTCTCAGACTGAACAAATAATGAGATATCAAAGAGATTTAACTCATTTATCAGACTGAAAATCAAAAATCAAGTGAAGTGCATTGAATTATGGGATACAGTAATCTGTGCAGTGTGATCTGAGTGTATACTGCACATTTTGATACATGTACATATTTTTATGTATACAGAAACTACATAATGCACACAGCAAAAACAGTACACTACACTAAGAAAGAGCATAAAACTGGCTGATCTTTCCTCAGTTCTCTCTTACTGTAAGATATGACTAATGGCGGGGTCAGTGCGCCCGATGAGCGGGAAGATTAGTTCTGACCTTGAACACGACCTCTGCAGGTTTCGAGGGGAGGGGACGGGGGAGGAGGAAGAGGAAGAGGGGGCCGCCGGCGTGCCGTTATTTCTCTCGTCATTAGGGGTTGTTTCCAGTCTGAGGCTGGGGGGGTTATTAATTTCATTTCTTTATGATTCACAATCTGCTCTTTTGAAATATGCCATATGCTCGGAGCAATAGGAGGATGACAAGTGTCGGAATCAGTCCGGTAAAGGAAGCCTAAATGAGGCTGATTTACGGTCTCTGCCTCCAGGCGAGTCTGGCTTTCTGCCTCCCCCTCTTTTTTACGATAAACTCCCCCAGCATGTGGAAGCAGCATTCCGTCCTGGCCCCGGCCCCGTCTTCACGTGTACCCCTCTCCACATCAATCCCACATTGAGGCCTGATAACGCGTCACAGGAGAACCCCATGAAAAAAAGCTGATAACCAACATGGAGGCCCAGTACATATTTATTAGGACAGGTGTGAACGCAATCAATACGGAGGAGCAAAATCAGTTTGTTTTAATCATGAACAAACATACTGACCTAACACAATACAGGCCGCTTTATCTGGGACTGATAAAAATGCATGGACTGTAAACAGGGTGAGGTACTATCTCTGCTTTGCACTCCTTCTCTTTTCCTCTCACATTTCGCTGAAATGAACTTTTACTGAAATGTGTTAAAATGACAAAGTGAGTCTGGCTGTAGAACGTGTGACAGAGATTGAAATGGAAGACAATCTAATCGCCGGCTCGCAGTATTGTAATATTCAGACATGGTTTTGCTAAATTGGTTTAAGAGAATCAAAAGTCAAGGCTCATTTGAAATATTACTGATAAATCTATAATTTAACATTCTGCATTATATGCTTCCCATTTAAGATAAGAAAGAAAAAATTAAAATTATATATGATTTAGCAGACAATTTCTTATTTAAAGTGGCTAACAGTACATTAGGGACAGTCTCCCTGCAGCAAACTGAACAGGAAGAAGCACTCTGTCTACACTGAATGGCAAACAATGTGAACAATTTCAGCCAATCACAATATTAATGACATCTCATGACAGTCTTTTACAGTAGCAAGCAGAAAAAACAATCCGCACATGGTCAAATGCAGGGCAAAACCTCCTCAAAAAATCTTTATTATAATGCTTAATCAGAGGCTGTAAAAAAAAGTGCAAAGTGCAAAAGTGAAAAGTGCAAAACGTTTTCGAGACAAAAGCTCTTCCTCATTGCCATATTGATTAGTGCACACCTGCACCCATTATAACATCAATATTCTACGGTATTTTTTATATTTTACGGTAATAGAACATATACCACAGTTTTGAAGGGGTGGTGACATGGAACGCCGTCTTTTACAAAGAGAATGCAAATGGATTTTTGATTTGAGATCTTTATATCCCCTTGGTATGAATGGTTTGAATTGGTTTTGAATTGTTTTTTGTGATATATGTATACAAGAAACATTTATAAGATCTATGGGTGAAATTATGTATGAAACATTTTTTGCATTTTACATTAATAATGTTGTATTAAGGTATTTTTGCATTGAGGAATTTTTATCATTAAAATATATTTATAGGAATGTCTTAAGGTAAAATTGGATAAATTGTATGGTGTTTTTGGCCCTGCGTGCACATTATGATGTCCATGGTGAATATTGATGTTATAATGGGTGCAGGTGTGCACTAATCAATGTGGTACTGAGGAAGAGCTTTTGTCTCGAAAATGTTTTGCACTTTTCACTTTTGCACTTTGCACTTTTTTACGGCCTCTGATTAAGCATTATAATAAAGATTTTTTGAGGAGAAATGTCCTGCATTTGACCGTGTGCGGATTGTTTTTTCTGCTGGCTTCATGTTATTTTTGGATCTACGCACCGGACTAACTTTGTGACTTGATATTGGACATCTGGCACTGCTCCTCTTCTGTGTCTTTGTCTTTTACAGTACTCACAAAACCTGCATGATTAGCTTTCTTTTTTTGAACACAAATACAAATTTTATTTTGCTTGACACAATCTTTCTTATAATGCAGAATGCAGAATCTGTGCTTGTTCCCATATTCAGAGACTTCAGTATACAACTGTACTGCAATTTATGAATGATGCAATTCGTCTTGATGAAACCATTGGATTGAATGCTAGCATAAAACTAAGATTATTTTAAGAGCTTCAAAACTTACCTGGATCATATTTTGAATATAATTTTAAGGTGTTTGTTATTTTTGAAGCTAGGTATGCTAGGACACAGTGTAAGAGTCTTGCCCAAGAGCACAATGGTGATCAGATCATGAATTGCAATTCCTAGGGTTTGAACCTACAACCTTTGGATTACCAACCCAGATGTTTAAACACTGAGACACCACATCCTATTTGACATTTCCACCAAATGTAGGAATAGTTCACCCATAAATTAAAATTCTGTCCTCATTTACTCACCCTCATGTTGTTCACTTTCTATATGACTTACTTTCTTCTGCTGAACAGTTTTGCTCAGCATACAGTAATCTTTCTCATAAAGTGAAATGAGGCTCCAAAAAACTACCATAAGCAGCAGTGTTGGGGGTAACGCAAGTTACATAATCAGATTTTTTTTTTCAAATAACTAGTAAAGTAATGCATTACTTTTAAATTTAAAACAAAATATCTGAGTTACTTTTACAAATAAGTAACGCAAATTACTTTGCTTTCCCATTTATTCACTGACGCCTCTCCTGCCCCCGTGTTAAGATAAATTGTTTGTGACGTGCAGAGGCAGAGGTACTTCCTTCAGCCTGAGGTGAAAGGGCGTTTACAGTTGCCAAAAACATAACTTTTGGGGTTTTTGTTATTAAATAACAAATAAGCAATCCTAGCCCAGCTGACAAAAAGTAATGCAACGGTAACATAATGGGATTACTTTCCATAAAAAGTAACTAAGTAATGCAATTAGTTACTTTTTTATGGAGTAACACAATATTGTAATGCATTACGTTTAAAAGTAACTTTCCACAACACAGACAAGAAGTACATTTGTGATTCCCCATATTCAAAATTACAAAACATCAGCTCGATAAGAAATTAAATCGAATAATCAAAGATTGAAGTTATTGTCATTCAACACATTTTGATGAGAGCTTTAGCTGAGGTTTAACTTTTTTTTCTGTTTCAAAGCAATCAGAATACTTTGCAATCCTTACCTTTATGGACTACATACAACACTGAAAAAAACTGGAAACCTTTTTCACTCAGAAATTTATCACAAGGAAATGTCAAGTAGCACTGAATTAAACATGAAATTGAAATGGCATTTTCTTGTAAGTATGACTTTTTCTTATTTACAACCGCAAAATTATTTTTTAGAGTGTACATTCATGATATTTGTCATTTTTGGAGCATGAAAAAGCTCTAGTTCCTATTACGAAAAAGAGCAAAATATCTTTTTTTGTGCTGCATTGAAGAAAGACAGTCATGTGGGTCTATAATGAATTCTGAAATGAAACTATTCCTTTAATTTGTTGCCTTTTCAATATCAACTTCATGTTATGCATGTCTATCACAGATCCAATATGCTAGCACGTATATGTGACCTTGGACCACAAAACCAGTTGCTTCGGTATATTTTTAGCAATAGCCAAAAAAACATTGTATGGGTCAAAATTATAGATTTTTCTTTTATGCCAAAAATCATTAGGATATTAAGTAAAGATCATGTTCCATGAAGATATTTTGTAAATTTCCTACCGTAAATATATCAAAACTTAATTTTTGATTAGTAATATGCATTGCTAAGAACACTTCATTTGGACAGCTTTATAGGCGATTTTCTCAGTATTTAGATTTTTTTTGCACTCTCACATTCTAGATTTTCAAATAGTTGTCTCTTGGCCAAATATTGTCCTATCCTAACAAACCACACATCAATGGAAAGCAAATGGAAATTGTAGTTAGCAACTTTAAATGCACAAAAACCCATTTACCTTATACAGGTGATGCTGCTGTTCCTCTGACATCATCAGATCATGGCTGTCCGTCACTATGGATTCCATGTCCATCAGCCAATCCCAGAGCTCCTGATACTCCGCCTCAAACTCTGATAGGCTGAAGGAAAAACAGAAAAATGAGACAGGCAGAAAGAAGTTCACAGCTTCTCCAGCTAAGGTGCGGTCTGGAGAGACGGTGTACAGACATATTTTACAGAGTGAATATTTGACAAGCGGAGGTAATTACACTAGTCCGTTTTCCTCTGACATCATCAGATCATGGCTGTCCGTCACTATGGATTCCATGTCCATCAGCCAATCCCAGAGCTCCTGATACTCCGCCTCAAACTCTGATAGGCTGAAGGAAAAACAGAAAAATGAGACAGGCAGAAAGAAGTTCACAGCTTCTCCAGCTAAGGTGAGGTCTGGAGAGACGGTGTACAGACATATTTGACAAGCGGAGGTAATTACACTAGTCCGTTAGCGGGCAGTGCATAGAGGCGCAGTGCGACGTGGGTATGTGAAGTGTGAAAAGAGTCGGGGAGCACGAGGGATCTTTAACATGCGCTCTGAGTGACGGCTCGTGAGGCAGAACGTCTTAATTAAACATGACTTCACCTCCCTCTTGCTCAATGCTTCCGTCAGCTCGACGGTGAAGCACATTAAACATTTTTTAACAGCACTGGGATGATTGTATGTGCATACGTTTACACTATAGCTGCACACTCATAACTGAACATCACCACACACCCACAAACAAACATATTAGCGCCTGAGCTTTGCTTAGATTTGCGTCTCAGCAGGAGGGCCGCATGTTTAGAAACATTAGTGGAAAATTGTTTGGAATTCGCACTGCTTTTGAGCGCTTTGACAGTTATGTCAAACTAGCACCATTTTCCCCCTCTTGCTTTTTCAAGCGCTCCTGTTGTCCCTGAAGAAGAAAAACTATGAATGAGATTACACAAATAACGATCAAAAAAGGGTGCGAGAGAAAAATCAACATTTCCTTTTTATTTCAATTCAGTGCAGACACAAAAGAAACAGGAATGTGCTATCGAATGCTAGCACGTATGAAATTTCAACAAGGAGAGAGCTGCGAATTAGCATTTCCAAGCAGGCGCTGATTAAACAAAACGACATTGGGGAGTACGTGAAAATTTGAGCCGTGTTTGTATGCAAGACATTGATCAGAACAAAATGGCAAAGACAGCAAATTAGAAAGAGTCAGACGTGTGCGGCGGAAGTGTGAAGACTCCCTCAGGCACTGCGTTCTTCGACTGATATTAAAACTCAATATGCTGTTTGTGAGTTAAACAGCATCTTTCTGTATTCTTGCATACCATATTGTTTTCTGTACTCTACTTTCCCCTCACTAACATAAATCTAAATGCTTGTAAAACAAGCTCTCGGGGCATCCAAACAACATTAACAGCGAATAACGAAAAACAAGTAGGAGAAAAAAAAATGTAAGATCCATTTAGCAAACGTGCATCATGGGATATTGTTCTGTCAGCATCATTTTCTCCTGCTCGCTTTGGTTTGTGAGCAGACCAATTGTACATGCTTTTATATAATTCACGGATATATCAAAAAGTCAATTCACAATGTCATTTGTACGTTGTTTTTCCACAGTAATAATGATAATAATAATATTTTAATAATTCCCCTGAATAACAATGACAAGTAACAAATCATAGTTGATGGCTGAAATGCAAACTAAAGGCTACTTGGTTTTAAAAAAAGTTCATTATTAATTTCTGTTAAAATTCTATTTCAAACTAAAAATATGTCAACACAGAAAAAAAAAACCCATCAAGGCACTTTATGTTCTGTTTAAACAAAAAATAATTTCTTATTCCTTTCTATGCTTTTTGAAACTTGAAAGGTTTTGTGAGATTCATCCACCTGTTCATCAGATCTCGCACATGGAGCGGTTTTGTCGACAAGCATTAGCCGTTAGCCACTTGAAACGGGCCCCTCCGGGTCACTCCTGTGAGACAGAAATGGATGCCTCTCCGTCTTTCTTTCTTTTCAAATCCGTTTAACGTCAACGTGCCCCCCTACTCAGCACAGCGCCACCTTTCTAAGAGGGGGGGAGGTGGTCTAAGTCATCACCGTTCACCCCGAGCCTCACCGGGAAAGGTTGGCCGGCTGTATTGACACCCCTCACATCTCATACAAAGTGACAGTTTTATAGAAAGAGCTCTTTAATTTATGGTGCTAATCCCTGGCGCCTAATGTGGGGACTTAACATCTTTTCACTGCTGTCTGTTGTGTTCCCCTCGTCTCTTCTCTCCTGGAGAGGGCTTTTGATTCCTGAATGGCAGGCGTCCCGTTTCTATCAGGTGTGAGGGGATGCTGGGAGCCGCGGCGGTGGGCGTCAGCCCTTGATGAGGCCGGCGAGCTGGAGAGAGGCACCGGAGGCCATCGAATTCGACAGCGCCTCCCTTAAGACATGTTTCCATGCAAAGGTAAGGGCCAAAGAGTCAAAACAATGAATCCTTGAGCAGGCAGTGCACCATTAAAATTCAAAGGATCATTATGAGTTTTTTTTTACTGCAAAATAAATCATTACGACGAGAAGCTTAAAAGGATTAAAACGAGGTTTGATTCAAAGCCAAGCCGAGGAGTCCGATCCAGGCTCTATGGTTAACATTCAGGACTTCACTGGACCAGGAGAGAGAGAGGGGGAGGATAGAGAACTAATGGACCACCAAATAAAAGGATTAGTTATTTTAGGAAAGAAAAAAACATAATTCAAGTCTGTAACCACATGAGGAACCATTAAGTAGCATTAGAGAAAGGTTACTTCAAGTCCTTAAAATAAACCTAATCAACAGTATTGATCAAACAGCAAGACATTTGTGAAAACAAAAGAACCAAGGCACAAAATATAAAATATACTCCAGGAAATTATTGGCTTTCTAAGTCAGCATCATAATTCTCATGGAAGCCCTTAAGTGAAGGATTTGAAAGGCTCTACACAACAACTCCACGTATCATACAAATCAGGCATTTCAAACAAAGCGCATGGAAATAGTATTAATCGATAAAATTACTGATGAAAATATCATTAAAAAATTGCAAATTGCTTCATTAAGTAAAACTTACCATTGACGAAAATAAAAACACCGCAGGACATAAACAAATGCACTAATAATGACTTTTGAAGAGAAAAAAAAAAGTACAAAATTTGTAATTCACATTGTGAATAAAGTTTTGCCATACAAACTCAAGAAACGTAATAAAATATCCTAAAAATTCTCAAATAATTTAATATCTGATAAATGCTTTTCATTTAAAAAAATACATATATTTTAAAAATAATATATTAAGTTAATAATGATATTTATTAAATTTGATCCGGTACAATTTGACAAGTGTCTTATTGTCAACAAAAATTATATTTTTGTTCATTAAAATTATAATCAGTGAGAAAAAATGGACTAAAAAGAATGACATGATGAAATATTGACTAAATTTGAAGGACATTTTCATCTAAATACTAAAGCATTAGACTACATTTTTACCTGCTCCCAAATGATTTCAATACAATAATGAATGACACGCTAGTATTAATATGCATTTTATTGATTCTTTTCAGTATTTAATGTATTTATAATCAACGTTTCTTTCGCTTTGTCCACTTGGATTAATCTTTTCACTGAGCTAGTCACGGTGCATTCTGGGATTGCATTCTCCATAAAGGATGGATGTGACCAAAATGGGTTTCCAACTTAAGCTTAATTAAGTCACATTTCTCATCGTACCTGTTAGACTTGGACATCAGGGTGAAGTCAACGCTTCTGCTGTTGGAGCAGTACTGTTGACTTTTAAGTTTCACTCTCATCTGATCCAGGACATCTTTCTGGGCCTCTCGATGGCTCTGCTGGACCTCCACCTGCTGACACCAAAACAAACAGAGAGAAAGAATCAGCATAGATATGATTTCAGCAACCTCAATTACCACAGTGTCATTGATCCAACTTCAAGAACTAGGCTATTAAAAAACAATAAGCTATAAGAACTTGCAAAACTATTAAACTAATTCAGACTTCTAGCATTTAGCTGAATCAATACAGCAGCAATAAAGAGCGACACTTGAAACTGGCGTCGTTCCATTTCAGAAAGGAGTGTGTTGGTTTTCAGCAGTGATTAGGAAGCACTTGAACATGCTTTTCAAATCAGATGGAAAAAATATGTATTTCTCCTCGGTGCTTGAGAAAATTGGCTACATTGGCTTGACGGAGATCAGTTATTGTGCAAAATATGAGGCGATGAATGAGCAAGCCAATAACATCTCCAACAGACGGCTTTGATTTTTTGCTCATTTCTCAACACTTTATGAAGCGCGCCGGCTTCGCATTCTCCACCGAGCGCCCGGCGCCTGCTCGGCAGATGCCTCTAGAAAGGTCAGACGATTCCATGAATGTAAACTGCGTCTCAATCAAAGCTACCCTTGATAATAAACAAGAAAATCAACAGAAAGATGTGTCGCTTTTTCATTCCATTTATTGGGCGGGCATCAAACGCTGGGGCTCGGGCGCTTTGCTCATTTGGGAGGAATGAAATGAACCTAACTAGGAGCTCTAGAAAATTAGCGGCGCGAGCGCACAGAATTCTCCTCTCCCTCCTCGGAGGAATTTGCTTTCATTTGCCTTCATTTTTGATTCACTCGGCTTGCTCGCCGACGCCATGTCAGGATCCTAATTACTCAATCCCACCGGAGCGGCTTACACACACAATAATAACCGATGCCCACCTCTGACAAAAGCAATTTCTCCGAGCCACCTTGAGCCTAAGGACGGCTAGGCCCAGCACGCCACTTCGGACTCGAGCCGAGGACATTGTCATGATGGAGATTCTCCTCTCTTGTGGCTTGCGTGGCTGGTTGTGGGTAAGATGCATTTGCATTGATCTCGCAAAACCGAGCAGAATTACCCATCTATATTAAAAACGCAGAGCTGAAATGTATTAGAAATCTATAAAGGCATACGCGTCTGAGCTGCTGCAAGATGCGGCTCCCATGGGTGAATACGAAAAACATCAATATCAAGCACATAACCCTACATTCATCAGTACTTGAAGGAGAAATCAGGCTATTGATGAGCGTTTGTCTCCTCGTTCCATAATGTACGCAGAGCCCGTTCCCACAATGCAATCACTGTCTGAGATAAAGGCTAAGCTTTCATAATCTCAAGGCAGACAATGTCAACCAAAGAAAAACACATGTAAGCCCCTGACTTAAAAGCAAAGCATTGCTTAATTAATTTTTCTATGGGCTGGAGTGCCACACGTCGCCCACTGCGCTAACAGCCACTCTCGGCTACCCGCACGACCTCTGTACGAACACATAGCCTCCCGCCTAAGTGGTAAATAACCCCCCTGATCCTGCACACCACGGTTCGGCTGCATTTCCCGCCGCCTTCCCTCCTCCTGGCCCGTTTAAAGATATTCTTATTCAGATATGCAGACAGAAGGGATTTGCGTGTGAATCTCCCGTATACTTATTTCAAACAGAATCATTCAAAAACCTCTCACGCCATCTTTCTCTCTCTCTCTCTCACGCCATCAAAAGAGGTCTTGCTTTAAACTGCTAATATGGTAGGAATCGATACGAATTCAATCATTTGATGAATGCTTACCTCCACCCCGTGAGTGAAATCCAGACACAGATGTCAGTAAAATCTGCTGAATCGAGTCATTTTAGGCCCTTTTGTTTACATGTCTGTGCCAGTACCACATCTTCTGGGACTTTTCGACTATCAATCATGAGCTGAAAATGTGGCCATCATCACTTCCTATATAATGTCAGAGTATGTGTACGTCACATTATCAATAAATGTATACAAACTAACCAACTGGTAGCAGTTTTCAGGTAATGCAAAAAGACTATGTTGTCTTAAAGATAGGTGAGAGAGAATACTTTGTTTAAAAGAAGGCTTTTTAACCATATACTTCGTTACCACTTGACAAAAAAAAAAGAAATATAAAGTTTGAGAACCCCAGTCAACTTTCACTATCATTCAAAAGTTTGGGGTCTTTAGATTAATAGAAAGAAATTAATACTTGTTTTTTCAGCAAGGACGAATTAAATTGATCAAAAGTGACAGTAAATACATTTAAAAAGTGAAAAAGTGAAAGTGAAGTGACATGTGGCCAAGTATGGTGACCCATACTAGGAATTAGTGCTCTGCATTTATCCCATCCAAAGTGCACACACACAGCAGTGAACACACACACACCGTGAACACACACCCGGAGCAGTGGGCAGTCATTTTTTGCTGCGGCGCCCGGGGAGCAGTTCGGGGTTCGGTGCCTTGCTCAAGGGCACCTCAGTCGTGGTATTGAAGGTGGGAGAGAGCGCTGTACATTCACTCCCCCCACCTACAATCCCTGCTGGTACGAGACTCGAACCCACAACCTTTGGGTTACGAGTCCGACTCTCTAACCATTAGACCAGGACTTCCCCCATTATTATGTTACAGAAGATTTCCATTACAAATAAATGCTGTTCATCGCAACGTTCTATTCATCAATGAATCCTGAACAAAATGTATCATGGTTTCCACAAAAATATTAAGCAGCACAACTGTTTTTAACATTGATAATAATTTAGAAATCAGCAAATCAGCATATTATAATGATTTCTGGAGTAATGACTGCTGACAAATCACAGCAATAAATTAAATTTTAAAATATATTAAAATAGAAAATTGCAATAATAATCTACAATATGTGACCCTGGACCACAAAACCAGTCATAAGGGTCAATTTTTTTAAATTTAGATTTATACATAATCTGAAAGCTGAATAAATAAGCTTTCCATTGGCCGAGATACAACTATTTGAAAATCTGGAATCTGAGGGTTCAAAAAAATCTAAATACTGAGAAAATCTCCTTTAAAGTTGTCCAAATGAAGTTCTTAGCAATGCATATTACTAATCAAAAATTAAGTTTTGATATATTTACGGTAGGAAATGTACTAAATATCCTCATGGAACATGATCTTTACTTAATATCTTAATGATTTTTGGCATAAAAGAAAAATCGATATTTTTGACCCATACTATGTTTTTTTTGGCTATTGCTAAAAATCTACCCAAGCGACTTAAGACTGGTTTTGTGGTCCAGGGTCACATATGACTATTTTTACTGTATTTTTGATCAAATAAATGCAGGCTTGGTGTGCATAAGACTTTCAAAAACATTTTATAAATCTTACCAATCACAAAATTTTGAACAGTTCTGTATATAATTAACCAAAGCTCTTATGTATAATTTACATTTATGCATTTGGCAGCTGTTTCTTACAAAGGAGGAAAAAAGCAATTCATCAAAGATCACTCAACGCATGCAAAGAAATTGGGAAAAGGAGGGAAAACTGAAAATTGACACTAGAAATCATGCAAACTAAAAAGAAAAAACATTACATTTGTACATTTCTGATGTGCTTGCTCATCTGAAAAGTGCCACCACAATGTAAAAATGGTTGCCAGTGCATGCCAAATAGTTGCTTACTGGGTGGAGTTTGCCCTCTTATGATATTCTTGTTTCATCATCCAATTGCTTAGAAAAATAATACCACACTCTCCTGAACAAGCCGCGTGATTTGAGGTGTCATTCATGTCTGTAACACAAATGGGACACTAAATATGAACAATAGAACAACAGCCATGGCAAACACCACTAAAAATCCCTCTCTTTTTAACTGCATAATACCAAAGAGATATAATAATGAGAACAAAAAAAAGTAAATAACAGTAAAGTATTAAAGGCCCGTCAGGCAAAGCGTGAACAGACCTGACTGATTTGCCTTCGTAAGCTAGACAGGACTGCTAAAAATCTGCAGAGTGTGATTAAAAAACATGCACTGGAGGAAAACAATCACAGACATGATCATCCTTGAGCTTTGAGGCACATATGTTTCACATCGAACAGGAGGGCGAAATTCATCGGGATCAAATATAATCCAAACAGAATTGAGTAACGCTCTTCTGTTGCTTCATGTGCAATGAAAAAACAGAGTGAGAGATAGAGAGAGGGAGAGAGAGACGGATGGGAAGACGATTCATGTGGCAGCAGTGCAAAGGGGACAGAGTTTCATTGAAAGCAGCTGGGGAACGAAGAGAAACGAAGAGAAAGATGCGACTCTAGTGTGCAGTACGAGAAGAAAAAAAAAAACAGGTGAACTGCTGGACAGGGGCCGATGGATACCTCCTAAATACTACATTTAAGCTATGTGACAAAACACAGGGGTGGCTCATTTCTTTATCATCTGCTCTGAATGCGAGGAGCATTGCGGCGAGATTGAAAACGGTGGGAAGTCTCCTGCCACCCCGGCCCCCCCAGCGACTGGTGTTCAAAACAGCCAGAACATACATCGGCCTGTTTGAAATGTCTCCCATCAGGTCTGTCCTGATGTTCAGAGGCAGCATCGGAGGCGAGCGGCGCACACGCAGGCATGCTCGGAAAATAAATTCAGTCGGGCGTTGTGTGGGGTCGAGATGGCAGCTTTAAATGGCCGAGGGTTCTATCAAAGCAGCTCATAAATTTACAAATACGCCTGCAAAGCTTCACCTTCACAAACTCCACACGCGTCTAGAAAATGCTGTCGTATTGTGTAAAAATTTTTTTTAAAAATTCCCCAATTGTCATTTAAGAGGCTGTATTTCATTCGAGTGTTTTCACTTTCACGAGCAGGAAAAAGAATGTTCTTCTATTCCTGACGGCTGGCTTTTTTTCTGAGTCTTACTCCTCGGAAAAGTTACGAGGGGAGATTATTTTTGAGAAGAGCGGGCCTCTGAGGAGCTGTACAAGGCATGAAACTCATTTGGAAACTATTACTTTCAAATCACTAGTCATAAAGGCTGGATTTAATGTGTGGTGGGGTCTTCCGACATGAATCACGCAACTTTATAGCTCAAAATAATGGCAATTATTACAGTGTTGTCAGACAGAAGTTGCAATCGTTCGTTCACGCTTATCTGTCTTTTGCAGCTAACCAGCTGCTGATACGACCGCATTCATTTGCAGTTGTTTGACTGCTTGGTCAAATAAATGTGATTATGTATGCACTAAAAACACAAGGGGTCATATTTCTATGGCTATCTACACTGTCGCCAGAATAGATGCCACTGTAGGTGCAAGATGAATTGGTTGGGCTTTATCAAACGAGCACTTGGCGACATGCAAAATGTGTTACATAATTAAATTAAGATTCTTGAAGTTACGCTCTTCTAGATGCAAAGTACCTTTAAGGTAAGTCAGTTCACTTGGTGGCCATTTTAGCAATGCACTCATGCAACTATAGAGTACAACATTCGGGTTCAGGTAAAATCCCATTCATTTTCTCCATTGAGAATCTGAGAGAAATTGAGGCTGTTAAGTCATGTTGTATTCCTCTGTGGAAGCCAGTTAAAAAAGTTCCTGGTGAACTACTCTTTAGGAATAATCCTAAAAAGAGTTCAACCAATCACAGAGGCTGTCGTTACACAGAAATAGTGACAAAAGAGGTCAACAGATTTCTCACCACCATGAAGCAATGCAAATAATCATATACTGTCTGCCCGAGTGCATTTTATATTTCTGAATATTTTGCAAAAAATAAAGTAAGTTGTTTTTATACTAATACTACTGTTCAAAAGTTTGGGGTCAGTAAGATTTGTATTGTTTTTAAAAAAAAATAAGACTTTTATGCTCACTAAGACTGCATTTATTTGATCAAAAATACAGAAAAATCAAACAACTCTTTTCCATTTGAATTTATTTTAAACATTTATTCCTGTGATGGTTAAGCTGAATTTTCAACATCATTACTGATGAATGAGTAGTTGTTTTTGTTTTACTGAATCTTCATACATATTGTTGCTTCAGATAAAATGTTATGATATATATTAGAACGGCTTAGAACTCTTATTGAAGAATATTTTGAAATGCCAAAAGAGAAAATAAATGGGAAAAATACTTCTGAGATCAAGACAGCTGGAAAAGTGGGTGGTCGCTGTTGTGTGTCATTCAAATACAGCTCCAATACTCAAATGGAGAGGAAAAAAGTTTTTTCAAGGTTACATTTCATATTTTAAATCAGCAATAAACCAAACAGATACTTTCACTGGAATTACCCTAAAACTAGCACAAAAAAAGGTGATGCCTCTAACAAAGGCAATTGGCTCTTTTACCTGGAAGGTGGATCTTCCATTTCTACAGCCACCGTATTAAGAACTGCGATGTCACCCCTTTATCTTTGTATGAGTGGACCGTCTCCTCCTCTGTTTGCCCTGCTAGACATGCCAGTGGTCAGTGTCGCTCAAGCTGCTGAAAATGAATGATTTCTGGTAGCAGTAAATCTCTGTAGGTGTGAACGCCCCTGTGTACTGTCTCTGCTAAATGTCAAATATCTTCTAATGCACCATCATTTCTTAAGACAGCATTTTAATGATCTATTTTTAAAAAGCCCTCACTCTAAATCTAATTGATGAGGTCAGAATAAATTTTTAATTGGTAATAAGGGATGACTTACATTTAGCTTAAAGCAAAACATCTCTTTTGACCTTGACATGAAAGTGAGCTTTTGTCCCCGCGAAACGCATCAGGCCTTTACCTGCATATGCTGCCGCCCCTTTTAAGAAATATCTTTGAAAGCTTTAGCTCCTGCATGCAACATTTATCAGGGCGTGAAATTAGCAATTGCTAGAAGCCAAATTGCTACTTCTTATTTAAAGCTGCAGTCCGTAAGTTTTACCTTTGTCGCCATCTCTGTTTGAAAACCTGCAATTGCAGCTGTGTGCGGAATTATCTTCCTTGCGTGGGTTGTGAGCCGGCACTGCTCCAGCGCGGATGAATCTAATGTTTTGAGGAGTATGTGTGGCAGTCAGTCACCGCACCGGTGTGGATATTTACTGTACTTCGCAATCACAGAATTCTAGCCTACGTCTTGGAATATATGACCCAAATAAGAATTTTCACCGTATATTGTCATCTGAGCAAGTAAGTATCAAGTCTGCCACGTTTGTTCTGACAAAACTGAGGAAAAAAGCATTACCATAAATCTCGCTACCAATGGTGATTAAATCTAAAGATCGGTTAGCTCATATCACATCAAACCATGCAAATTATTATTATTGTTATACTTTATTCTCAAATTATTAATGTTAACAACATCAGCATTGCGTGACTATGAGTATAGTTTGTATTAGTGTGTAGATTTCAATTTCTGGACAGTATAATCTCTAATTGTCATACCATTCTAATTTCATATTAAGAAATTATTTTACCCAAAAAGCAAATTATGCTCCCTTCAAACTGGTGTTCTTTAAAATACAAATCTTGTTTAATCCCAGGCTATCTGTAATCAGAAGCACATTTAAAACTGGAATCTAATTTAATTTCATTCACATGTGTTTCATAAACACATAATCCGCCATCAAAATGATACATTTAATTATTCTAGATAAACTAAACGTTGTGAATCGGGCTAAAGTAAGGCGATAGTTTTGAACACTGGCTGGTTATGTACTTCCTCAAATATTGATTTCGGATCATTTTTAACCAAAAGAAGTTACAGACTGCAGCTTTAATGTTGTTGCTGAAAGGTGGCATTTAATCGCTGATCCTTGCCTCCATGAAGTCTAAGCACCCCGAGACACATGCAGGAAAAGGCGCGGGGGTCTGAAACAATGTTCACATTATGGATTAGTCAGGCAGGGGGTGGTATTGATCAGGTGATCATTTTCAATCTAATAGAGACCATCTAAGCTTTAATATGGCCTTGCTTTACTTTAGCTTTGTCATGCATGCCAAGCATTCACCAGTTGTGTGTCAAGAATGTCAGAGTAGATTCTACTGTCATGGACGGGTGATAGGAAACATCTGGGTCATTATACAGAAACAGGTTTGTGTCCCTCTCATATATACTGTACAGTATGTGTGTTATTGTAGGCATTTTATATCAGTCTAAATATATACTTAATGTACATAGGTGAGTGTTTATGTGTCTATACATGCGTATATATACTACTTTTCAATTATCTTATGAAGATTAATGATCAGCATGGATGTAATCCCATGGATGAGGGTCAAAGGCTTGTTGAATTTGATTTGTACTGAAAGAGAACAGAATTTGTGCATTTTTAAGTGTGACTCAAGTGTTGAACTACATTTCAGAGTATGCAAACATGTATTAAAACATGTACATTTGGATTCAAATTGAATTATTTACACTTTAACACATTATCAGATTTGAAAATTTTAGAAACATTTACTTTTTCCTTAAAAAGAAAAACAAAACAATCACCTTTTCAAAATGGAAAAGGCAGCCGTTTCTTGGAATGACCCATCTAACAGATTGAGCATCACAGATTACACATGCTCACAAATATGACTATAATCACGATATGCCAATCCTCTCTGCAAATGCAGCTCTCAACTGAAAGCAGATGAGAAGGAAACTGAGCATTTGGTTTGACTACTTCAGTGCGACCTGTTTCAAAAATCCCCTAACTTCAATTCCTCGCTGCTTTTCAACAAAGCGAGACGGCATGCATCAACCGGCTTAGATGAAGATATTTTGAAAACTGAGCCAAGCGCTTCGGGCAGGTGTTACATGAGAATCCATTAATATAGGTAATTAACATTAGCCACCATTTTAATTAACATGCAAACTAATTAGGAAATAATTAAGTAACATAAAAAAAATCTGATCTTCATTTGAAATCAGAAAGAGACGGTATCGCGGCTACCTTGACGTGGTTTCTTTTGAGGTTTGGGGAGCAGAAATGAGCTGGGGTTTTTTTCTTTTTTTTGTGAGAGTTCGAGATGAAAGCAGGTTGTTTGTCAAAGTGGATTGTGGTCAAATGAAACTATAAACCGCCAGCAGATCAGACTGATATCTAGAGGATAGATTGAGCTCTGCTGGCCACTCTGAGCTGAACAGACTGAAGTCAAACACTGTGTCAGTGTATTAAACACAAAGACACATCAGCCGTCAGAGCCACTGCCTGCAGGCCTGCATGTGTGTGAGAGAGACAGCAGAGCAGAGCAGCTCTATCTCCACTGAGATACACTTCCGTCAAAAGCCTCATGTTTTAGCAAGAACTAATCCAAGTTTACAGAAAAAGGGGTTAATTATACCTCGATTTACCCAAGTATGACATATTCTCGGATCATCAATCTTTGTTCATTATCAACTAATCAAAGCTGTGTAATTATGGAGGTAAATGGTATGAGTTTGAGTTAGGAAGACACCAAAATTAACACTCAGCAAGCACCGTGTTCACTGCAAGTTACTATCCAGTTAGCTGGAAACTGTTTTCTGGAATTGCAGCAAAATGCATCATCAAACAGTCACACGTTAACACATTAACTGTCATATTGGTGGAAAATGTACCATAAAGCATTTTATAGATGTTTTTAATTTTATAGTCTAAACTCTAGAACGTGAAAATAAGTAATAATTTTATTTTTAAGAGGTATTACACACACACACAAACACACACATGTTATTATCTCATAGGAATAAATTACATTTAAAAATGTAATAAAACTGACTTTTTTTAATTGTAATATTATTTCACATTACTGTTGTTAATTATACCTCGATTTACCCAAGTATGACATATTCTCGGATCATCAATCTTTGTTCATTATCAACTAATCAAAGCTGTGTAATTATGGAGGTAAATGGTATGAGTTTGAGTTAGGAAGACACCAAAATTAACACTCAGCAAGCACCGTGTTCACTGCAAGTTACTATCCAGTTAGCTGGAAACTGTTTTCTGGAATTGCAGCAAAATGCATCATCAAACAGTCACACGTTAACACATTAACTGTCATATTGGTGGAAAATGTACCATAAAGCATTTTATAGATGTTTTTAATTTTATAGTCTAAACTCTAGAACGTGAAAATAAGTAATAATTTTATTTTTAAGAGGTATTACACACACACACAAACACACACATATGTTATTATCTCATAGGAATAAATTACATTTAAAAATGTAATAAAACTGACTTTTTTTCATTGTAATATTATTTCACATTACTGTTTTTACTTGATTTGTTTGATTAAATAAACACAGCCTTGGTGAGCATAAGAGACCTCTTTTAAAAACATTATATATATAATTTTTTTACATTTTCTTTATGTTTGTCATGTTTACATATAGTATACTGTATGTGTATGTAAATGTGTAACAAATCATTTATTGCACAGATAATACACAGATAATTCCTTACAGCTAAAAAAAATATTATTTAACAATAAGGAATTATTGATCTGTTTTACATAGTTTCAGCAAAAATATGTAAAACAGATAAATACTATAAAAAGAAATATAATATAAAAAGTATATATTTTAAAAATATATACTATAAAAAATAAATATACTATAAAAACATAAACTTGAAAAAAATAAATATGCTATTTAAATATATTATAAAAATATAAAAAATAAATATAATTTAAATATACTATAAAAATATAAACTTGAAAAACATAAATATACTATTTAAATATATTATATAAATATAAAAACTAAATATATTTTTCTATATACTATATAGACATCTTACTTATGAAAATCAAATGGCATTTGTTTTAAAGAAAAATATCAAAAACTTAAACCATTAATATTTCACATTGATTTTTCAAATTATAAAACAGGTGTAACATCATTTGTTTGCTGATGGCACTAGGTTTGTTCTTTTGTGTACAGTTTAGGGTTAATAAGAATGGCCAGTATATTTTCCTAATAAACCAGTCATTGGTAGCTTTGGCAGAAAGTTAGATCTGGACCTTCATGATAGACTATGAGACTATGATTGGATCATAATGTTGTTCCATGAACAAAAAGGCATGTTGATCCAGGAACATGCTGTGCTTCACATTGTGCCTCAGTCGACTCCAAACATCAACATTAAGTCAGTACCCCACAATTAGAGTTTGATTAGAATGGGATTGAGAATGTCTTAATACGTCTGTCATCGGTACGACTGAGTGTCCTTGGCAGACTGATTCTAATATTCGCCAGGCGTTTTCCAAGAACGGCATATGCGCAGGGCATTTGTTGTTGGAAGGACTGTCACGAACAATAAAAGCGAGTCAGAAAACATCACATGAAGTAAGTGCTTTTAAATGCTCTTCTTGGCAATCACAGAAGGAAATTGATTTTAGTAATAAGACAAAGCAAGCAATTGCAGAGATCGATGCATAAAGCCGGAGCGTAATGTACAGAGCCAAGTTCACTATTTCATTAACAGTAGGACAAAAACTCCAGAAAGCATTCGCTATGACAAATGCCCCACACCATTATATTCACATTTCAGGTAAGTGCTGCGGGCCAAGTTAAATTCCATTTCTCTGCCCCATTGTATCTCTATTTATTATTTGTTGTATTTGTTCCAGATGGTGAAGGAAGGGCTGCTGAGAGACTATTGTTCCTCCGGCCCCAGAGAACTGGGTCTGAAATAAACTCCATCACACAAATCCCAGCGCCGCCTCCACACGCTAAAAGCTTCTGCCTCCAAACACACACACACACACACACACACACACACACACACACACACACAAATACACACACACACACACACACACAGTGACAGATTCACACTCCTTTAAAGCTACAGCTCGACAGACATACAACATGCTACATTTCAGTGTCTACTTTATGTCTCTGACTTGCAGAAATAAAAGTGCTCTATTGCCCGATTGCGCCCCAAACGATAACAAACGAGAATTGTTAGCTTATCAAGTGATTTTCAACAAAAACGTTTCCTGGCATCCACATTTCAGAGGTTAAATGATGCTATATGCTAACACATTTTTTCTGTAAGTCTTTAACTATTTAACTACTTTAAGTCTTTAACAGAGAGGACTGTTTATTAGCATCATGGAATGTAGGAACTTTCTCCCATGTTTATCACTGCATACTATCAACTATGTACATCTTCCTGAGTGATGCCGTTTGTGTGATATACATGGAAATGTCTGACTTTCTAAGAGAGAATTACACGTTACTCAAATAATACTATCATCAAATTTACCGTAGTAACCACAAAGTCTTCCAAACTACCAAAGATTCCATCCATATACAGATATTTATACAGATATTTACAAGTATTATATTGACATAAAATATGAATAGTTGTTTGTATTTTTGTATATGTGTGCATATAATTAAATTATATGACTTTACATTATTAGTATTATATTGACATAAAACATATTTGTTTATATATTATAAATTATATCATAGGTGTGTGTATGTATAATAATTACTAATATGTATATAATAATTACTAATTAATATTAATTAATTAAAGTAATAATTACTACTACTAATAATTATTAATAATATTATTTTATTTACTATTTAACCCCTGTAATATATATATATATATATATAGACACACACAAACACACATATATGGCTGTCAATATGTCAAACACACATATATGGCTATCGCATCCAAAATAAAAACGCCCATGCCTGACAGCTACACCCAACCTCCTGTACACTGTGTGACTGCAAATAACATATCCAGTATGAATCCTGTTACATCAGTCAGCTAACTTAAACAGCACTTAAATGATCATTACTTTTGAGTGTGAATTATGAATGAATTAATTATTACATTTATGCAAAGTTAATAGACTCCCTTGTCATTTATTTATGTTCTCCATTTGAAAATATTCGACTTTGTCAGTTTATTTAACCTGTTGTTAACATTATTGTTTCTGCTGCATGTTTTTATTGTTGTGATAGGAAGATGAAATTAAACAAAAACAGACGTAAAATATGAAATAAACATCAGTTCCTTATATCAGTTATCGGACAGATAAATATACAAATAATCTTGCATCTGTGTTGGTTATAAAAAATCTATATCGGTCTAAAATCTAAATCTCTGTTATAATACTAAGTTACTTGGATCGAAACCAAAGAAACAACAACTTTTTGTCATGGAGTCAGTGAAAACTTTGGCAGGGCAAGTAAAAACAGGTCAAGCCAGTAGACAAGAGTTGAGCCCTATACACACCTTTTTATGATTTTCACTCTTTTTAACAGTTAACCTATAGTAGTCCTGGCAGGGCGACAAATTAAATTTGCAGCTCCAGATGTACTGATCCTTTTTTAACAAATTGCTTAAGCTGAAACCACCATGTGACTGATAACTCTGGAGCTGCAGCAAAGCGACATTTTATTTTATTTTATTTCATTTAATTTCAGGCACTCTGACAGGTTATTCAATGTGTCACTGTCAACTTGTTACACTTCTTTCTTCTCAGTTACTCTGAATAGGCATGCTGGAAAAAAAATCAAGAATTCAATTTCTCTTTGTTCTGGAGTGCATCTTCCTTTCTGTCTTTTTACCGTCTCTAAATACTTGCTTCTTTCTTTCTTTCTTTCTTTCTTGCTTTGTCATAGGTCAGGGCAATATAGCTTAAGTTGTTGATATTTAATATTTAATATTAATATTAATGATAAACTGATGACATTATGATATTAAGATATTAAAAAAAAGTTTTATTTTATTTTACTTCACTTTACTTTACTTTACTTTACTTTACTCAGTAAGCCTCTCACTATGTGTTGGAGAAAATACAACTACTAGCTATTTCACTCTTTTTGTAGTTTATTTTTACCTAGTCATTTTCTTTGTTCTCCTCTTCCTCCTTTTGTATTTATGTGTGTTTCACTTTCTTTGCCCTTGTGTATTGTTTTTTTGGCATACACTTTTATTGTGCTGCTGCTATGCACACACTCACACTCAAACACGTGCGCGCGCGCACACACACACACACACACACACACACACACACACCTACACACAGACACACACACACACACACACACACACCTATACACACACCACACACATGTCCACCATGCACCAGTAAACCCAGCATGCTCTGCTAACCCCGATCTTCATTGTTTTTCATGTGGGTGGAGCAGAAGGTACGAGTCAAGCGGCATGCCGACGGACAGAGAGGGGTTAATACAGCGAGGAGAATCTGAGGTTGAGCTCTGGCAGCTGCTAAACAGCTCTGACACCTCACCAGCCTTCTCATTCCAACCAGTAAGCCACCTTCAAAGTTGCTGTCAGGTAAATGACCTTGTATTTCATTAACTGATAATTAAATGGATTTATTCCACTAACGGTTTTAATTAAAATGCTAGAAATATTGATTACCTCTATCATCTCTTCTCCCCCCAGATGAAAAAAGGTTGGAGAACTGTTTATTTAGAGAGGGGAGAGAATTAAATTAGATTGAATCTCTCAGAGACTTAAATAAGGCTTCTTACTTTTTCTGCTGGCCAAGCAGAAAAAAACAGCCTTCACTTTTTTGATGTTTGATGTAATTATTTTGAAATCCATTTTTGCTTACCTTAATTTTTAATTAAAATATCATTTCAAAATATAATTAAATCTTCCAGTTTAATAGGAAGGGCAGAGCGTCTATCAAATATTGAAGGCTGCCAGTGAGCGTTGAGATGTTCGTCCCGCTGCGCTCGCGCGAGGTAAAGAGAGCGTAGTTACAAATGCCAGTCGTATGAAATGAGTTCTAGTTCATCCGGAGCGATGGGGCGGAACCGTGCTATTGTTCTAATGCATATTGGCTGTTGTCCCGAAGCCTCTGTCATCAGAGCTCAAAGATATTGCAGATACCGCTGCTACAGGGTCCCCTCGGCTGCTGATGGACAAACTAATTACGCATGAAATCAAATATGATTTGTTGAAGAGGTTCATAAAAAAAAAAACACACACACAAACAATCTTTATAACGGTGCCCTGACACCTCAAGTCCTTAGCTGTGTCTGCTAATGCAGCACAAGGATGCCAGGACTTATCAAATCATCAGGACAAATGAGAGTTTTGACATTTGGACAAAAATTATCTGACATGATCTATGATTTCAAAGGATGCAAGGAATAATTTGCCTAAAAATTATGTTGTTCCAAACCTTTATGACTTATTATTTTTCTTTAATAATATTCATGCTTGAATACTTGGTTATTTTAGTATCATTGAGATACAATGTTTTATTAATATATTCAATTACTTTTTTTTTTTATATATATATATATCTTCTGTTTTCATTATAATTTTAAAGTTTTAGTAATTTTGTGTGTTTTTGTCACTTTTATTTTTGTTTTAATATGTCTTTATAGTTTTCATTCATTTTTATTTCAGCTTTAGTTTTAGTTATTTAGTGCATCAAGACAAACTGAATAAAAATAAGAAAATTAGCTTAAATAAAATGCTCACTTGCCTCAGTTAAGGTCAGTGTTCATGACTCCACCATAAGAAAGAGACTGGGCAAAAATG
>NW_015536515.1:1561414-1609457 GCF_001515605.1 Sinocyclocheilus anshuiensis | reverse complement strand
TTTGAAACAGAAAATAGTGGTTTTCATCTTGCCACTTTCTTGGTAAAGAAAACACATTTTTACTCAAATTAATCAAAATGGATTTATAGCGTTTTGAAACCAAACTCTTCATATATATGTGTGTGTGTCTCACCAGGTTTAGCATCACTGACATTCAGTCACAAGACACACTATAACCAAATACATCAGAAACATAAAAGATGTTGCATGAACTTATTTTATGGTGCTTTTCATCCTTTTTTAAAACTTGTCAAGATGACAAACAGACAGGTCATTTTTCTGAATCTGTGTTTTTGTTCCACAGAAAGAAGGAAAGAAAGAAGTAATATAAATTTGAAACAACATCTATTGTTTTAACAAAGAATCAAATTAGCTTTCTGACCATAACGCTCCTAAAATACGAAAACAAGAAAGTTAGATCAGTCATGCTCACTTATTTACTTCATGGGTAGCATGAAAATGTTAAAGCATTGGGGGGAAATTAGCAGTAATCAATGTTTTGGGTAATTCGGAACAATTAAGTGCAATTTAAAGTCAACTGTGTGATAGATAGAAAGTGTTTTTGTCGAAGAGAAAGTGTGGCTGATAAGTAGCATTTTAAGATTCAAGGTGGCTGCCGTATGCATAAACAGATGTAGAAAGCTGACAACAGAGGAAAAGAGGAGAGAAAGAGACTGTAAAAGAGTTACAAAAGACAGGAAAGTGACTGAGGAACCAGACAACTAGTGAGACTGACATGAATGGCGATGGATTGGCGTGCCAAACCTTGGATAACCTACTACAAAGCATGGAATATTTTGTATTTTGTCCTGAATTTGTATTTTAATACTCCATTTCCTTTGTGAAGAACAAAAACATCACTAATATTTCATAAAAAAAATAATCGCAGCTCTGCATAACTCACTGACTGCATACTATTTCTCACACTATTTAAAAAAATAATAAATTGAGTAAGAAAAAAATTAAAATAATTATATATTACTGTATTTGGGTCAGTACGTTTTGTAGTTAAAAATTAATACCTTTATTCAGCAAGAAAGCTCATCTAAAATTGATGACGGTAAAGAAATGTATAATGATACAAAATATTAATTATTATGCGATTTTAATTTTTCCTTTCTCTTTGGAGTGTTACAAGCTCTTGGTGCATAAAGAAGATCTGTAAAGTTGCAAAGACTAAAGTCTCAAATCCAAAGAGATATTCTTTATAAAAGTTAAGAGTCAACCACGCCTACCTAAAACACCTCGTTTAAACACGCCCCCACATATCTACGTCACGATGTAGGAAGATTTGCATAACGCCGCCCAAATGTTCACGCAACGAAAGAAGGTGTAACTTTTATTCTCGCTGTAGTATTGTTGCTGCCGCCATGTTGTGAAGGCGCTGTGTGTTTCGTTGTGAAAGCGAAACTACTTTGTTTGGTCTTCCAAAAGAGGACGATATCCGCTTCGTCATGCCTAGAGCTGATCTATGCTGGTCGCTGAGGAAATACAACAACTTTACACTGTGGATCGCCGGATCAGCTTTCACCGTGGATGAAGCGGAGTCCAGCCCGGGGTCGTCACATGTGGTTGCCGCAAGCCCTCCGGACGCTCCGTCGAATCCGCCGGCCGCGCCGTTCTCAAGCCCGCCGGCCCGCCGCCGCTCACTCTAGGCGCCAACCTCCACTCACAGTGTTTTCACTATTGATAATAATAAATAATAAGAAATGTTTCTGAGCAACAAAACAGCATATTAGAATGATTTCAGAAGCATCATGTGACATTCACAAACTAAGTGTTGCCATATTTTAAAAATGTAAACATTTTAAATATTAAAATGCATTTATATTTTAAAATGTATATTTTATATATTTTAAAAGTTATTTTCAATGGTTAATATTTCACAATATTACTGTTTTACAGTGTGTGTGTGTGTGTGTGTGTGTGCATACAGTATATATATATATATATATGCTGTAAGTTCCTACAAAAACCTGCAATCAAAAGCCCAGAAATGAGCTCACAGTCTCCCAGCACCCTGACTCACTCCGCAGGAGATCTCTCTATATCACGCTGTCACATTTGATATGTGCTTATCAGCCCAGCTAGTGTACGTACAACCTGCCGGGCAGAGCAATTACAAAATCATCTGTCTGATTGGAAAGGGGAGACAGGAAGTACACTAGCGTACATAAGAATCACTATGCTTAAGATTTCTTGCTCCACTTTTATACAGACATATAGTCTTCACCCAACTATCACTATCAATAAAAAGGAAAAAAAACTTAGATTAAAAATGAAAAACATACTAATATTCAAACCTGCTCCTAGTGATTCACTGCCCTATCACACCTTATCGGCTGTGTACTGAACTACAGAGGGAGAAACCTGGAACGCTCGGCTCTGGAAGATCACAGAATTCCAACGCACATCAGCAACAGAATTCCCTGGGGACGGCCTGCACCGCAGCACGGCTTAACATAAAGGTACGGAGCAGCTCTGATGCACAGGCCTTCACCAAGCCCTTCCCGGTGTTTACTTACATTTATGTCCAAGGACACTATCGCACAGAGTTACAATATCACAGCTGGAGCATAAATCAAAAGTAATCCTGCAGACAAGCCTCTCTGTGTTAGGAGAAAGCCCGGCATTTGTAACTGCCACAATGCAGTAATGGATTTCATCTGGTTCGGAAAAGAAAGAGGAAACAACGGAATAGGATCCGACTTGGAAATGATAAGCGCACATTTCTGATGAGTGAAAATGTCCCAGTTATTATCTGTAAGGCAGTTTTATATAAACAAATAAAATGTGATGCATTCAACATTTGGGCTTGTAAACGCCGGACCTTTTGTCATTGTTACTCTGGATTGTTTTGCACAATTTTGAGCATCATTTAAAAAACTTTTGTATAACAAAAGACGATCTGAGGTAACACAAAAGTGAACTTTCATTTTCTAGCAGTCAGTGCGCTCCCGTCTCTCGCTTTCTTCATCACATCCAACACGACAATACAACAATTAGTGTCCTGTTTCATTTCAAATATAAATATGATGCAGAAAACAAATTTATGATATTCTAGATACAGCACATGCCCACAAAAAGACTTCACAAACTGTATTTGCTCAAGGTCAGTATGCAAAGTATGCAATGATTTTCACGCAAGCATGCAAAACTGTATCCCACAATGCAATGCATTTGCATTTCCATGTGTCACAAATAAGTGACAGCAAATTATTTTGAACTATTTTCTCTTTCATGATTTACTTAACGGGACTACCAAAAGACAAAATTATTTTAAAAATAAATGCATTTTAAAAAATAAATAAAAATGCAAAATAATGATTGGAAATGGCAACTGCATGGCCAGGCAGAATTAAAAATGCAGCAAAGTGAGGTCAAAGTCAAAGGAAATAAAATGTAAATTTTGTGTTAATTCAGAACAATTTTTACAATAAAAAAAGTGTTTTATAATTCTAAAGTGATGCTCAAAATTGTGCAAAACAATCAAAAGCAATAATAAGACTAAATGGACTGATTCTTTTTATTTTTTTAGGATTTTAAGCCTTAATGGAAACTCAAACCCTCTAAAATGTGCATTTGCACTTTCATACTTGAAACTTTAAGCATGCAGTACAAGCATAAACACACATTTTTCAATCAATCTGTCAGTTTTAAACTCATGGGCTGCTTCGAGCCAAGGCCGCATGACACCTGCAGTACACATCAGGAGGAAGCAGTTTGTTTCAGTCCGAATGTGACACTTTTGACCTGTAGTCAAAGATGATGAAAATTTATATGTGTCCCAGTTTGCGACTTCACATTGTCAATGGCAAGTTTTTGTGCTGAAACAATCTCAACAGAAGCTATACAGCAAAAAAGCCCATTTTAATCAGAATCATTGTCTTCAGTAGAAAATCAAAACATTATTAAAACAAGATGAATTCAATAAGAAGCAAAGCAGTATAAAATATAAAAGAACTAGAGAGAAAAAACTATGTTCTTTGTACTTCTTCAGCTCAGATTTGGTTTGTTTAGGCTCTTTAGAATGACGCCAAGATCATTTCTGATCTAAAAAGGAGTGCAAATGGTTCTTGATAAAAAGAAGGTTCTTTGCTGAACCTAAGAACCATTGAAGAACCTTTATTTTTAAAGTCTAGTATCAGCACCAATCCTGATTCTGGATAATATAACATTTTTCAAGTCTGAGCATCTGTCACCGCCTGTCGTAAAAGCTGAGGGGAATCATTATGGCTCATCAATGCATCCAAATGCACAGAACAAAGCGCTTGTAGCAGTGTGCTACAACTATAAAATATACATACAAATACCAAAGTAAAGCTCATGCATTTTATGTCTTCTTTCTTTTATCCCCATCGCTGGAATATATTTCATGAGCGAGGCTTCCTGCCTGCACCTCATCTTCCTGTTTTCCTTCTCATGCATGTCAGCGAGCTCACATACCTTCAGTGCTTTGGCCAGTTTTCAGGAGAAAGAGATCCAGAGGGCATACATTAGAATTTTATATCACTTCAAGACAGGGGAGGGAGAGAGTGGAGAACATGAAGTTCTTCTGACAGTCATCGAGGACTCTGAGAAAATGATGGGATGTGTTTTTGTGTGTCTCACCTGAGAGGCATGCTCAAATGCGCGCTCGTGATAAGGTAATTCTGCCACACCGTATTTCAGCGCATGGCCGACAGGTTTATGTTTACCAGATCGGCCATAAGCATTACTGATTGAGACAAAGAAAAAGGCAAAATATGTCAGATAAAAACAGGGTTTCGAATGCATCAGTGAGAAATAAAAAAAAAAATCAAATATTAAAGTCACCAAATCTCTGTGGGGTGATCTTAGAAAAATATGTCCAGCTCACAAGTCATATTTTGCATAAAGAAAATGTAGCTTATTTTACTTTTATTTTGGGGTGAAAATGAACCTAGATAACATTATTTGCATAAATATTTCACTCATATTTTAATACCATTTCAGTCCTGAATAAAAAAAAATCACTAAAAATACTAAAAATAATTAAATAACAATAAATATTATTTGGCACATGTAAATATTTAGGATCATTTTCACTCCAAAATCAAAAGAATAAATACAATCATTTTTTGATGAGGAAATGAGGCTTATATTTTTCTTTTTAGTTTGGAATTAAAAAAATTGAAAAATATAGAAAATATAAACAATTAAGTTATGCATTAAAATTGCTTATATTTAAGACCTTACTTTTATTTAGGACTATGTTCATCCAAAAACAAAAGAAAATAAATTTGATTTTGCATAAAGAAAACAAAGCTTATTTTTTCCACTTTTTATGTAATACACTAAATATTACATTTTACATAAAAATGATACATATATTTTAAAACCTTGTTCACTCCGAAAGAAAAAAATAGTGTAATAAAAATAAACATAATTTTTCATAAAGAAAATTACATATAAATATCTAGGACCCAAAATCAAAAGAAAAAAATAACAAATTATATTTCGCTTAAAGAAAATTAGGCTTATATTTTTTTATTGGTTTTGGCCTGAAATGGTCTTAAATATAGAAATAATATTTTGCAAAAAAAAAATACTTATATTTAGGGCTGTACTTATATTTCAAAATTGAAAGAAAATATATTATATTTTGTGTAAAGAATACAATCATCTCTTTCCTTATGCAAATCAGAATTTCTTCTGTCTTTCGGTTTCAGGATGAAACGTGGCCTGGACATGTTCTTGACTCTTCTGGTCTTGTGAGATTCACCCTGTTCAAATTACGAAAATCAAATCCAACTTGTTTTCTGCAGAGCTGCAGGAAGCGGCAGACATTGGGTTAGTGGTGGAGTTGGTTTATTCACATTTGTATCATTTTCAGTTGCTAATCCAGTATGCACTCTGCTCTACTGACTACAGTGTGTCTATAGCATTTCCAATATTAATAATACAGAGAGTGTGTTGATGCCTCTCAGATGCCTATCCGTCCTACTGAAGGCTTGTTAAATATTCATTGACAATTATTCCGCAGTGACTGAAGGCTAAGTGCTCACTTCTGAGAGAGAGAGAGAGAGAGAGAGAACTGAGAATAAAGAGCCATGCAATTATTAATGTCAATTTTTCCAACATGTTCCTGAGTCGATGTCTGCAGATTCAAATCAAGCTCATTTTAGACACAGCGAGACTCTCAGTCCCATAGCGATCTGACTGTGAGCATTTAACAAAATGAAAAACAAGTAGAAATCTGTACAAAGTGACAAATGAATTATTACAGTATATTCTGATAATTAGTAATTAGTAATTCTAAGTATTAAACATCACCAAGTAGCCTGTCCTGCACCATTTGTTGCACAGAAATGAATAATGTACGATTTTCACCAGGTGAATGATAAAATAGTCTCTATGATGTTCCAAGTACACTCTTAAAAATAAAGGTTCTTTATTGACATTGATGGTTCCATGAAGAACATTTAACATCCATAGAACTGTTCTATTGCGCAAATGGTTCTTTAAATTGGAAAAAGGTTCTTTAGATTATTAAAATGTTCTTAAAAGTTCTAAAACCTAACCAAAAGTGGTTCTATAAAAATTATTATAATTTTAATGATAAAAGACCGTTAAAATGCTACCTTAAAATCCTGTTAATTTGTCCTTTCTCTTTACGGTGAAAATTTGTAATAGAGCTACTGTAATTTTGCAGTATAATACTGTTATATTTAACTTTTTGGAAGTGGAGAAAAAGAACAAGTCATCTGAAAATGTAAATTGACATTCCCAGAATTCCCTGTGTGACACTTCACTTTTTTTTAATCACTGTGATATGTACATTTTATGTTACATCTAATGTTGTTAAATTAATGTTTATTGCATTATTTTAGTGTCACATCTGTTACCATGAGTGACCGCAATACACAAAACCAACATATGTGCATATGTGCAGGGTCAGAAAGCTCTCGGATTTCATCAAAAATATCTTAATTTGTGTTCCGAAGATAAACGAAGGTCTTACGGGTTTGGAATTAATGACAGAATTTTCATTTTTGGGTGAACTAACTCTTTAAGGTACATAACAGATATTAGTAGTTCCATAGGTTGATATATTAATATGATTTCAATTTATGATATACGGCTTTTTGCTGTAAATTTAGGTTAAATCTGTAAAACCTAAAATGTGCTACCGTATTTTTTACAGTAAAGTTCTGGCAACCACAGCTGCTGTTTTTTTACCTCAAATTTTACAGGTTTTTTACAGTGGGCATCACTGAGAAATCTCCCTTTTGGAACCTTTATTTTTTAAAGAGTGTATGGAAGGAAAACTGCATTTCAAGAGCCACATCAAAATATCACAGCACGTTTATCAGATCAGTCTTAATCTGATTCTGATTGACAGAGTTGCCTAAACATCGAGAGTCGTGCGGTCCAGACTGCACAGGAAATGACAGCACGTACCATCCCTCTGCACTGTGCCTTCTTCAGAAAAAGCTCTCTGATTCCATTAATTATAGCCTAAAGTGATCCTTGTTGCTTCATTCTGCAAGCAAGTTGGGTAATCTTTGATCCGATTGCCAAGTGCGGAATGCAGAATACAAATGAAAAAATAATACAATCTGGTTTATATTCCAGACTTTCTCAGGCACGATATATAGCCAAAGGACAAGGGATGAAAAAAGAAAACAAATTAAGTCACACTAGAGGAGTGTTTCAGCACGGGCCGGGGTTTACGACTTCATACATGTCTGTGGCTGATTGGAAAACCTCACGTCTCCATGCATCCTTCATAAAACCAGACATTACAATATTCCAGTGCATCTCGCGGTGAACTCTGAAATTAGGACGACAGGAAAAAGACACAGGAAAAGATGGATACGGAAGACGAAGCGCAGCAAAGGCAGTTATGAGGTGCACATTTCACACAGCCACTTATGCAAGTTATGCTACCAATATTCATTGCAAAACACGTTGCTCGTACATCTCATTTGGAAGAAAAAATTTATATGAATTAAACCTTGTCTGCATATTAATTCATAACATTTGTGTGATTAAATATTTGAAACTGTCTGCAAAAACTAGGCGCTATTAATTTTTTCATAAAACATTCATTTCAATTGTCAAAGTGCCGCTGGCAAAAGAAAGAGAGAGAGGAAAAAAAAAACGTATGTCAATTTTAAGTCACTTTATGAATTACAGCTCGAGTGCTTTTGCATGCTAATATAAGCAGAGAGACCTGGAATGAATGACTACCTATTTGGGTCCTTGATTATTTTTAATTTCTCATGTAGAATATGATAAAAAAAATTTCGGAAGGGGTTGGATGATATGTGCAGGGTCAGAAAGCTCTCGGATTTCATCAAAAATATCTTAATTTGTGTTCCGAAGATAAACGAAGGTCTTACGGGTTTGGAATTAATGACAGAATTTTCATTTTTGGGTGAACTAACTCTTTAAGGTACATAACAGATATTAGTAGTTCCATAGGTTGATATATTAATATGATTTCAATTTATGATATACGGCTTTTTGCTGTAAATTTAGGTTAAATCTGTAAAACCTAAAATGTGCTACCGTATTTTTTACAGTAAAGTTCTGGCAACCACAGCTGCTGTTTTTTTACCTCAAATTTTACAGGTTTTTTACAGTGGGCATCACTGAGAAATCCCCCTTTTGGAACCTTTATTTTTTAAAGAGTGTATGGAAGGAAAAATGCATTTCAAGAGCCACATCAAAATATCACAGCACGTTTATCAGATCAGTCTTAATCTGATTCTGATTGACAGAGTTGCCTAAACATCGAGAGTCGTGCGGTCCAGACTGCACAGGAAATGACAGCACGTACCATCCCTCTGCACTGTGCCTTCTTCAGAAAAAGCTCTCTGATTCCATTAATTATAGCCTAAAGTGATCCTTGTTGCTTCATTCTGCAAGCAAGTTGGGTAATCTTTGATCCGATTGCCAAGTGCGGAATGCAGAATACAAATGAAAAAATAATACAATCTGGTTTATATTCCAGACTTTCTCAGGCACGATATATAGCCAAAGGACAAGGGATGAAAAAAGAAAACAAATTAAGTCACACTAGAGGAGTGTTTCAGCACGGGCCGGGGTTTACGACTTCATACATGTCTGTGGCTGATTGGAAAACCTCACGTCTCCATGCATCCTTCATAAAACCAGACATTACAATATTCCAGTGCATCTCGCGGTGAACTCTGAAATTAGGACGACAGGAAAAAGACACAGGAAAAGATGGATACGGAAGACGAAGCGCAGCAAAGGCAGTTATGAGGTGCACATTTCACACAGCCACTTATGCAAGTTATGCTACCAATATTCATTGCAAAACACGTTGCTCGTACATCTCATTTGGAAGAAAAAATTTATATGAATTAAACCTTGTCTGCATATTAATTCATAACATTTGTGTGATTAAATATTTGAAACTGTCTGCAAAAACTAGGCGCTATTAATTTTTTCATAAAACATTCATTTCAATTGTCAAAGTGCCGCTGGCAAAAGAAAGAGAGAGAGGAAAAAAAAAACGTATGTCAATTTTAAGTCACTTTATGAATTACAGCTCGAGTGCTTTTGCATGCTAATATAAGCAGAGAGACCTGGAATGAATGACTACCTATTTGGGTCCTTGATTATTTTTCATTTCTCACGTAGAACTTGATAAACATTTTTTTTTTCTGAAGGGGTTGGATGAATATTAAGTATTACAAAATTAACAGAAGTTCTGTTAAACAAGCTCTCACGAGTCTAAGATGGATTTGCAAATATGTTTCACAGTTTCATTTTTTTATTATATTAGTGGTATTTGCTAAAGCAACCTTCACTAGAACTATTGCTCATACTTAGGCTTAGTGATTTATTTATTTATTTTTAAATATGTCTCTTATGTACAACAAGGCTGCATTTATTTAATCAAAAATACATTATATACATTATTATTACAATTTTAAATAACTGTTTTCTATTTGAATATATTTTAAAACATAATTTATTCCTGTGATCAAAGCTGAATTTTCAGCATCATTACTCCAGTCTTCAGTGTCACATGATCTTTCAGAAATCATTCTAATATTCTGATTTGCCGCTCAAGAAACATTTACGATTGTTATCATTGTTGAAAACAGTTGTGCTACTAAATGTGTTTTGTGGAAACTGTGATGCAGTTTTTAAGGATTATCTGATTAATAGAAAGTTCAAAAGAAGAGTATTTATTTAAAATAGGATTTTTTTTAACATATTCCTGTCCTTACTGTAACTTTTAATCTATTTAATGCATCTTTGCTGAATAAAGCACCTTTCTTTCAAAAACAAATAAAATAAAATTGTACTGACCTCTTACTGACTTCTACACAACAGTAACTTCTGAATGTACTGTATTTTCTTTAGAAATAGTTAAAAATATAGTTAATTATTTTAGGTGACATACAAAAATTACGCATGAGCATGCAACTTCATTCTTTCTTTTTTTTATATTATAGGATAAACCATAATATTATTTGGCATAAAGAAAATGACGTGTAAATATTTAGGTTAATTGTCACCCCAAAATCAGAAGCGGCATTTAAATTATATTTTACATAAAGAAATGAGGCTTATGTTTTTATTTTTATTTTGGGATGAAAATAGTCCTAAATATAATATTATATATATATATATCCATTGTTGAATAAAAGTAATTTCTTTAAAAAAATAAGTAAATACAAATCTTACTGACCTCAAACTTTTGAACAGTAATTTTTCAATGTACCGTATTTTCTTTAGAAAATATTATATTATTATATATATTACATTATATTATATAAAAACATAGTTAATATTTTAATTATTTTAGGTGACATTTAAAATTTATTATGCATCTTACAACTACACTTCATTCTTTTAAAATTATAGAATGAACCATAAATACTTCAGGAACTACTAAGATGAAAAACGAAACAAGACTTCTAGACCCAAACTTCCCTTACACCCTAAAAATCTCAATTTACAGCATGTCAAACTCATAACTCTGTCACACTGCGGCTAAATATACATCAAACCTTAAGAAGTCCAATTTAAATTCCCGGTTTCTAAACTAGCGTCACATTTGGAGTGAACCCTACATTTAAAGTCTGCTCTTATAACACAGAGGTGTCCGGGCCGCTCTCTTCCAAAACTTCAGCAGCCACCTCCTGTAATTTCATTTTCACCAGCAATAACCCCGGGTCAATTTTTAAGCATGGTGACTTTGATATACCTAAGACTGCTCCATATGCATGGCTGGGTGGCGTAGAGTGGCATGGCTTCTTTTAACATATGCCAGTGAACAGAACCCAGGCCCTCCCTCGCCTCCTCCTCCTCAGCGTGCCACGCTCAGCGCAGAGCAAGGGGTGAAATAACTGCCCAGGGGCAGACAAGCTGTCTCTAAGGAGTCTCTGATAAGAGTCCTGCCTGCCTTATACATACATACATATGACAGTAGAGGAATATGCCACAGACAGCTGGCAGGTACTACACTCTGCCCGGCCGCTGCGAGAGGGACGCAGATACTGCAAACTCTCCGGGCCATGGAGGAGGTCCCCAACAAGTCGATAAACCGGTAAAGGGGATGTGTGTGGATATTCTGACCCAAAAAAATATGAGCAAATGTTAGAGCAGCGCAGCTCGGTTGTTAACCCCAGGGCGACTTTTACAAGCTTAGTTACAGGATTAGACTGGCTAGTGAGAAATAACATGGTCTAATCAGGGGCAGGGACTTTCAGGCTGTTTTCACACTTGGTTCGTTTAAGGTGTCTGAGAGAGCTTCGCAAGACTCCAAATGAACTCGAACCCCTTTAAAGTAAACCGAATTTAGATCAGCTCAAGAGTCTACCAATTCAGTCTGCTTCAAATGTGCATTGTGAACACAAAGCATGCCAGATGAGGAGCGTACTATTAAAACTATTCAAAAATACACACAGACTCTCAAAGATCTTCTTTCAGTTTTAAGTAAAAATGAGGGCTTGGGGGTTTAAATGCCTTTCAATACTTCAAAGTGAATTATAAATGTTCTCTACTAAATTAGTTTACTTAAAAAAATAAAAAAAAAAGCTAAAGCTTTTTTTCAATCTAAAAATAAAAATATATAAATAAAAATATATAAAATTAAAATACACAAAATAAAAAATAAAATTAGATTGACAGCTGGTCACACTTTTCTATCTTGAAAGTGTGCGAATGCAAAGTCATAAAAAAATTAAAATAAATTATATTCAAAACATCTAAAATATTAAATATATAAAATATTTGAAAATAGAAATAAAAGTGGATTAACAGCTGGTCACAAGTAAAACAGGTTAAAGTCCACTTTTATGAACTAAGAGAGTGCAAATGCAAAGTCTTACAAAAAAGTAAAAATGAAAATAAAACATTCACAACAGTGTTAATTTCGTTGACGAATAATTTTCATCATAATTTTCATCAATGACATTTTTTTCACCGACGACAATTATTGACATTTTCGTCAACGAATAAAAACGAGACGAAAATGTTAGGGAGGGACGATTTGGGAAGAGATTCATTCAGAACGAATCTGCTGCGTGGTTCGGAGGTTAGATGCGTACATATGAACTGGTGGGACATAAGCTAACATACACTTGCATAAAATTTTGTCGCATAAAACGTTCAAAAATGTTAATATGTGGGAGTAAGAGAAGAACAGACATATGGATAAATCTGACGACGCAAGAGAGATCTCAATTCGGTTCGGGTTTTCTGAGCGCAGACACACTGAAGCACAAACACAGAAAGCGCGTCTCACAGCGCACGGATTCACATGAACGGAGAATTACACACAAAATTATGTCGAATTGTCCATTTTGACGAGTATTCACGTAAACACAGTTAAGTCAATGTAAACAGTAGGGAGAACGTGTATCAGTGCATTGCATCCATTGCAGCTGTGCATTCGGTCTATATAACCATTGGTATTTCATTAAAAAGAAGACCATGTTCTTGTTCTTTATGAGAAGTGGTTTTATTTAATTTTAACAAAGTCATGTTGTGTGTCACCGCAGTTAAATTGGTGTCTATCATGATAAAACCTTAATATCAAACCTATATAATGAGTTTGGAAATTTTAGAGAAATGCTTAATAAATGCACTGTAACTAAACCCGTTAGATTTTAGCCGACTACATTTACTGTAGATTTAGTCGACTAAAATCGTATGATATTTAGTCAACTAAAACTAGACAAAAACTAAAAACAATTCAGATGACTAAAATATGACTAAAACTAAATGGCATTTTAGTCAAAAGACTATGACTAACAAAATTTGCTGTCAAAATTAACACTGATTCACAATATTAAAATAAAAATAAAATAAAATAAAATAAAAGTGGGTTGACAAGTATCACAAGTAAAATAGATTCATAAGTCCCTGGCCAAATGTTCTTTTCACACCTTTTAGTCCATATAAAAGGGTCTAATTTTGTTTATATAGTTGACTCAAATATAAAAAAAATACCATAAAAACACAGCTTAAATGTTCTAGAACAGTTAGATGTGCACTACAATGGAAGAAAAACATACCATTTCACACTGTTATTTAACAACAAGAGCATCACTGCATTTATGTACATTCACAATCCCACTGCTCTTTGATAGTCTGTTTAATCGAAATAACCGAATGCCGAATGTCTATACTGGTAAACCAGGGTTTAGTGCTCACGTATTTCATTCCCAAATAAGAACAAGTCAGAAGTAATAGTTAGGCAGCGGTACAGAATCCCTTTCTATAGGTGGATAAATCTCCCTAAGAAAAGAACGAACGAGTGTCACAGCCTGACATGGGATCAGAGAATTCCCACAGCGGATGTGACAGCACAAATGAACTCTTCACCGCACACACCTGGTCAACACATATCAGATATTACCCCTGAATCCCTGCACATATGTAGGACATATGAAGTCTGCCTGCCGTCTATCCTCTCCTCATGTCTTGTGACATTTAGCCGATTTACACAAAGTCACGTATACCTCACTGAGGTATACGCTGGTGCAGATATGAAAGAACATCTCTTCGTCTAGCAGGCGGATTTGAGCGTGACAATTTTCTCGTCTAAGAACCATGTTATTGAGAGTGGACTGTTGGTGCTTCATGCTGTTAATGATTGCCTCTCTCCCACCTTTTGTCTGTGTGATGTTCCCCCTACAGTTTAATTAGAGGCGAATAACTAAACTAGACAGGATTCCCTCAGGATTGCCATTTGACCAGCATCCAGCCATGTTAAAACTTTACGGTCTTGAGAAAATAATTCAGACGGCACAATGCGATGGCAAGACGTGGTTTCGAGCATATGTTTGCAGCTATAATAACAAACCGTTATGGCTGTCGAGAGAGACGTGGCCTGCTTTGTACACACCTTAATGGCATTCTAGGGACAGACTTAGTGTCTGGGCGAGGCGGTATATATTACTCCTCTGACGGCGCGCATTGCTCATTTGTGAGCCGTTTTTTAACCAAAGCAAATTAATGACCGCAAACGACACCTGTTGTGGAGAAGCATTAGGAATTAATAGTAAAGAGGGGGGCTTGTCATTGAAAAGAGCGCCTTGACAGCAGTTTCCAAATATTGTTTAGTCAGTGAAAAGCAGGTCTGAAAGTGATATGAATTCCCTGAACCTCCATTAAGATGAATCTATGGGCCATGTGGTGACCTGAGACAGGCTCTTTAAAGCGTTTGTTTGAGTACTTGACCTGCATCAAAGCACACTGTACCCTTCAGTAAAGTAAAGAGAGAAACTTTAACATCTAATGCAATTATAATTTGTTAGTATAGGAAAAGAACATGCAGATTTATAAATGTAAACTTTAGTTATTTTATTTAAATAATAAATATTTTAAAAAACATTTATTATTTATTTATTTTTGAATTGGGATGAATTTTAAAGCTGATACTTTGTTTATTAAAAGGTAACAGAGCACAAAGCTTATTGTGATTACTGGAGGGCAAGTGTACTACAAATAATATGAAGTTCACACATTAACAGAACACAGTATATGGACTAAAGATCTTGATAACAAGAAGCCATATTAGTATCGATTATAAACGAGAATTGTTAACAATATTGTTAATGTCCACAATAATAAATAATCCACAATTAGGTTGAAACAGTTGTGCTGCTTAATATTTTTGTGGTAACAGTGATGCATTTCAGGATTTTGTGATGAATAGAACATCTAAAAGAACAGCACTTATTTGAAATACAAATTTTTGTAACATTACAAACGTCTTTACTGTCACTTTTGATCAATTTAATGCATCCTTGCTTAAAAGCATTTATTTCTTTAAAAAAAAAAAATCTTACTGACCCCAAACAAGCGGTAGTGTATGCAAAAATTCCATTAGACAGTATCAGATAAACTGCATGGTAACCATGTTGAAATCAACACCAGTAACTCCTGCATCACACATACGGTGTAAAACAGGCTCGAGGTACCACATAGACCCCTATTCACAACCTCTGCCCTCGACTCAGAGGATCCACCCTGATTCAGACAGAGAGAGATTTGTGGCTCCTTGTGTGCCCTTCCCACAATCCTCTGGCCTGTCTCTAATTAGGCGATGCATCCGATCATCATTAACAGCTCTCAGATAATGAATCACTCACCACTCTCTCTCTTAATTTGCTGTAACCAACCGGCTAATGGCTGTCAACGCTGACTGATCACACTGATTGTGGTGATTTCTAATTGCAACAAAACAATTTAAAAGCACTCCGATTATTTGTCGGTGCCCACAAACTGGAAATAAGTAGGACTTTGTTCACATTAGTTATGTTCAGAATACCATACCAGTGTTTCCCACAGACTTACACTCTATGTGTGGCGGCACGTCCCCCGGGGAATCTAAGCTATATATAAAACAGCAAACGGGCTTATTGAAAATGCACATTCATTCTCTGCCAGCAGGAGGCACTTTAGGAGTGGCAGAAATAGCAGTTTCCCCGGTAACAGCAGTACACAAAGCAGCACTGTGCTCATAAACGCTGCTTTATCAGGCATTATAGGATAGATTAAATGAAAATGACATCAAAACTTTTCTAAAGACAATCAGTTCCCTTCAAAGATACATTCATATAAAAACACAGCGCCGCGTTTTGATTTTGAAACGTGCTGAGCTCATGCTTATTCAACGAAGTCAAAGCATTTTGGAAAATCTATTTGTGGCAGTCAGTGTTGATATTGTGGTGGGCCACCACAAATAAATCAATGTATGGGAAACACTGCATACCACCTACTGTTTTTGAAAGAAAGTAGTATGTGGTATGCAAGTGTTCTGTATGCACAGAATGAACTGCTACATAGAGCTGTACAATTAATCAAATTTCTAATCGCAATTACAATTATGGATGCCACAATTACATAATCGTTCAAAGCGGCAATTAATCGTTCAAAGTCCACTTATATTATTCTGAGTGCTTGTGTTTTTATTTCATTCTGCAGGTTATCTTAGGGTTTTGATTACAATTACGGATGCCACAATTACATAATCGTTCAAAGCGGCAATTAATCGTTCAAAGTCCACTTATATTATTCTGAGTGCTTGTGTTTTTATTTCATTCTGCAGGTTATCTTAGGGTTTTTCCATTGTTTTAATTTATATAATATCATTCATATATTAATAATTGCAATTACAATTTAAAGGGAATAATCGACAATTATGATTTTTGTCATAATCGTGCAGCCCTACTGCTACATTTGCCAAAATGCGCAATAGAAAACTACTGTATCTCACAATGTAATGGACTCAACTTGACCTTCCATTTCCAACATGACCAATGAACAAGAAATATAAGCCACAATTTTTTACTTTACTCAAAATGTGACATTTGCACACAAAATTACATTAAAAATGCCACTAGTATTCATTTCTGTGATGTTAACTTTTCACTACAACACTGACATAGTGAGTTCATGTGAAAATTTTGCATGCTACTTTGTTAAATGTCACAAACTGTATTATTTTTTTCTATTTTTCAGTTTAAAAAGTAGGTACTTTACAGTACATATCTTTCTGTAGTATGTAGCAAGCAGTACACTAGTATTAAGTATACCGTACACTATATACAGAAAATGGTAAGTGAAATATTACATTTAAACAAAAATTTCAAAAGTATTTGAATACTTTATAACGTGACCTAACTACGTCAAGTTTAATTTAACAAGTGCCATTCGGTTGTCATCTTTAGAAATAAAATTAATATTAGTAAATAAATAAATGAAGCACAATTTTTGTATTATTATTTTTTTTGTGAAGATGACTACTAGCCTTTTTGAAACTTTCCTTTATATTGCTTTTTTAAAGATTTGTTGGTAACAATAAAGTTACAATAACTTAACATTAGTGTGACGAGTGGGGCGGGGCCGAGAGCCGTGGGAACGGAGCAAGGCCGGTGGAGTAATTGCTAATGCGCGACACCTGCGCCACTCACCGGTCTCGAGTCCCACGGAGGAGCTCCGGAAAGATAAAAGGAGTGACAACAGTGTTGGATGAGAGAGGACCAGGCCTGGACTTTATTTTGTGTTTTGTGTGTGGCAGTCGTCCGCGAAGGGCTGCCGCTTTACTTTCATTTTGTGTTTGTTTATTTTATTAAAATCTTCTTTAAATGTTCGCCGGTTCCCGCCTCCTTCTTCCCGAACTACGAACTGTGTTACAATTAGTTAACTTCTTTAGTTAAAATGAACTACAAATGAGGAATACTTCTAAAGCATTTATTAATCTTAATTATTGTTAATTTCAACATTTACCAACACATTATTAAAATCAAAATTTGTTACAATGAACAGCTGTATTTTTATTAGCTAATGTTAACAAAGATTAATAAAGATTCACATTAAAAAAATAAGATTACGATAAAAAATACAAATACACAAATTCATTACTCATTAACAGTTCATGTTAATTAATGCATTAACTAGCGTTACCTAATAGGACCTCATTATAAAGTGTTACCATTTTTCACATTTTAGATTTTTACAAAAGCAGCAAGTAGTTCACATCACACACCCTGCAGTACACTAGTATACTATTTTAAACACTGCTATAGATTATTTTGTGTATTTAACCCAATTTTTCTGGTTCATACTGCACATTTTGGTAAATGCAGTTCATCTGGGTATTTTATGCATATTACATACTGCTAAAATAGTAAGAGTAGTATGTTAGTATGCTATTCCAAACATAACAACAGACTGTTTGAGAAGCTAAAGGAGAAGGGGAAAAGACTGAAGAGAGACAGCAAGAGAGAAAAATATTAGGCGACTGAGAGAGGCCCTAGCATTCCTGTTTTCTGCAGATGAAGCAGAAGAGATTACGGAGGAGAGGAGAAAGGGAGATTGCGCTCTGGGGATGCTGAGGCTCCCAGGGGAAATCCAGCTGAGATCCTGCTGTTCCTAAAGCTGCTGTTGTCGCACATGCCACGCAGAAACACAAACACGCCTCGCGGTTCCCGCCAGGGCCCGGCACACAAACACGCCACCTAATTGGAGTGCAATTACCCAATCACAATTGACAATTAAACAATGAGAAATTGGTCTCCCAAATAACTATGTCTGCAATTACACATTAAGTGCGAAGTATAAATTGAGTTTAGCGCATTGCCTCCAAAGCATAATTGTATGTGTATTTGTGCGACCTATCAAACGTCTCATGCTCATTTATGGACAGAAAATTCTCATTCGCATCGCGTCAATGGCATGTCCCCTCCCCATTTCCTCCCTGAAAGGAATGTTTCACTGAAGAGCCTTTCCAGGAGCCGTTTTTTATGGAAATCTGCGGCACTCCTCCTCCCTGTTTGTTTATTTTGCTGATCGAGCAGAGCATGGCCGTGGGCTACCAGAGAGGAACTGAGAGCCGCGGACAGATGGAACGATTCAGGCTGTGGATACGGGGCGCTAACGGGCTCAACGTGTCACGTTTGACTGTACCTTGGGGTTGCCGTGATGACTGTGAGTTTCCCGCTCCTCCTCGTCCCTCTCGCTGGACAGGATGTGGGTTTTGATGGCGTCCAGCGTGCGCAGCATCCAGTTGTGCTGACGGCGGATCTGTCTTTGCAGCTCCTGCCATTGGTGAGATATCATGTGGAGCATGTCCCGCAGTCCTGTGTGCACACGAAAAAAACACGGTAACACTAACACACGGCATAAATGCAGCGACGTAGTGGTTCAAGTTCTGTAATCCAAAAACCTGAAAAAGAGGTGATTGTGAAATGAACCAAATACCTGTTCCTGTAACAAAATGTACTACTTACTTCATTTAAGCATCAGCTAAATACAAATGAAAACTATTAAAGGGATACTCCACCCCCAAATGAAAATTTTGTCATTAATCACTTACCCCCATGTCGTTCCAAACCCGTAAAAGCTTCGTTCGTCTTCGGACATCGTCAGAATAGTCCATCTGCCATCAGTGGTTTAACCGTAACGTTATGAAGCGACGGAAACAAAAATAACGACTTTATTCAACAATTCGGCTCCTCTGTGTCTCTCCGCATCACCGTAGCGCCATTTTGGAGAATAACCACTGAACGTATAACCACGTAGAACACGTAGAAAACGTATCCTTGTGTCGCGGCTGACACAGAAGAGCGTACGCTGCTTGCGTTCAGTGGTTATTCTCCAAAATGGCGCTACGGTGATGCGGAGAGACACAGAGGAGACGAATTGTTGAATAAAGTCGTTATTTTTGTTTTCTTCTCGTACAAAAAGTATTCTTGTCACTTCATAACGTTACGGTTGAACCACTGATGGCAGATGGACTATTCTGACGATCACTTTCATACTTTTCTGGACCTTGACCAGTGTAATTTACTTGGCAGTCAATGGGACAGTCACAAGCCTCCCGGTTTTCATTTAAAATATCTTAAATTGTGTTCCGAAGACGAACGAAGCTTTTACGGGTTTGGCACGACATGGGGGTAAGTGATTAATGACAAAATTTTCATTTTGAGGTGGAGTATCCCTTTAACTAAAACAAATGTCACTAAACATAAAAAAGCATTAGTAATATATAATAATGTGCAAATAAACTCAAATCTTCATTATAAATTTTACATATTGTGTATATTCATTTTCATTATTTGAAACAAAACAAACGTTGACAGACATAAAATATTACAAACTTAAACTTCACATTTCAGCTAGTTGGCAGCATTTCTTGAAGTACTAAAATAACTAAAACTAACATAAAAAAATAAAATAAAAACCGATATAGACGTATAAAAAATACAAAACTAAAACTAAATTTGAAATGAAAATGGAAATTATAAAAAAAATGTTTTTGAAAATATTAATAAAAAACTAGTGATACTAAATGACCATCAATGATGATAAAACTAAACTGTGTAATACTAATGCAAACATTACAGTAAGGTCTGCAATCCAAAAAATTGTAGGTTTAAACCTGAAAAAGAGGCCTGTTCCTGAAACAAAATATACTAGTTACTTTCTTTAGGCATCCGCTAAATACAAATAAAAAACTATTTATTAATACAAACAGCACTAAAATAGATAAAAGCATTTATAATATACAGTACATTACAAGCATGAAAACCAGTAAACAGTATGCAAATAAACACATGCACTTTATTACACTGTACACATTATGTACTGTATTTTTATGCTACTTAACATTTCTGAAAGAAAAGTAGTATGTATATTGTGCAAATTTTCTTTATGCAAGGATTATTTGTATGACCAAAGTGCACTGTATGGAAAAGCATATCCCACAATGCAACGCGCTCAACTATTTTCTTCCATTTTAGTGTGATAGATGAACTGCAGCTGATATATACATATTTTTTTTAACTGAAAAAATTATGAAAACTATTTGCATTAATTAATTAAGCCATTTAAACATTTTTACTACTCCCTGATGTGCCTTAACCAAGGTTAACATCACTTAAAAATCACTTAAAATCATTAAAATAACCCACATTGTTATGCTAATAATATAATTAATTATAATATAAAAAAACACAACATTTATTTAGAAAAGATATAAAATAGAAAAACTTTCATTAGTGGTCTCAGACTTTAGGATCTCATTTTGTGTCAGATTCATATTTCAAAAGAGCAAGAAAATCCTGTTTCTCCTTTAATTTCAGCTCTGTAATTAGAAGCAAATCTCCTACCAACTTCCCACCTTGACCATCATTGTCCCGTATCTTAGCAACTCAGCAGATGGGTATCACTCCACAGGTACAAGCAACAGCTTCCATCACAGAATGCCGTCGGCTGCGATGAGAGGCCTGATCCAGGCACAATGCAGGGTCACACTCCAGAAGCCCCACTTCTGCCTCGACCGTATTTATCTTAATTTATGCTTTTTAATTACTTTGAACAAATAAGATTTGCAGACGGAGATGCTGATTGTGGCCGGTCGAGACGCAGCGGCCACATGATGGGTTTCGAATATAGAAGCATCCCATAATACTGAGGGATTAACTGAACGCTCGAGTCCTCATCAGATGCAAAAACACACTCGCGGTCCGGCTCGGGTCACCACCATCAAGTAGCGAGAAAATCAAAGGCCTTGTTTTTTTTCCCATCTGTTGATTAGCAAGCATAGAGGATGATATTATCATTTAACTTGTTCAATATTTTATTTTTTACCAGAGGTTGGTTTTAATGATTTAGATGATGGTGGTGATTATGATAATGCCATGAGCGTTATTATTAGTGATGTGTTTGAGTTTAAGAGGGAAAGAAGAAAGCGAAATGCATCTGTTGGATCATTAAGGGTGAGTCGTGATAAATGGTTAAATCACAGCACATTAAAGGCTCATTAAAAACAACTGTAGGGGGATGTGTGTGTGTGGGACGGGACAGCAGGAACATCACACTGTAATTTAAGTGGGTGTTCTGCCCATTGGCTGACATTAGCGAGGTGCACATATATGACTGGAAAAGTAGCTATATTCAGAATGTGCAGTATATACTGTTAGTGCATACTATTATTTGAAACGTCTAATGCATTATTATGTGCATCAAGCTTGAGTATGCTACATTGTTGTCACATGACCTCACAATGTTGCATGTATTTTATTGAACAGTGTCCAGTTATTTCTTCATAAATAGTTAATTTTCATTTTTTAAACCCAATTTTGTGTGAAAACACTTTTACTTATTATGACTTATTGGACTGACAAAAGTTAAGAAAGATAGACTACTGTTCAAAATTTTGGGATCAGTAAGTGTATTTATTTAATTACATTTTTTTTTAATATAAAATTAATACTTGTATTCAGGAAGGACACATTAAATTGACCCAAAGTGACAGTAAAGACATTTGTAATGTTACCAATGACTTTTATGTCATATAAATGTTGTTCTTTTGAACTTTCCATTCATCAAGAATATAGAAAAAATCATGTTTAAAAAAATATATATATTAGGCAGCACAACCGTTTTCAACATTGATAATAATAATAACTGCTTTTTGAGCAGCAAATCGTTATATAAGAATGATTTCTGAAGGATCATGTGACACTGAAGACTGGAGTAATGATGCTGAAAATTCAGCTTTGCATCACAGCAATAAATTACATTTTACAATAAATTCAAATAGAATAGTTTTTTTTCTGTATTTCTGATGAAAAATTGAATTGATGAAAACATTTTAATAATTATTTTTATTTCAGTAAATGCTGTTCCTTTGCACTTTCTATTTATTAAAAAATCCTAAGAAATTATTTCCAAAAAAAAAATGTAAGCAGATGTTTAACACTGACGATAAGAAATGAGCACCAAATCAGCATATTAGAATGATTTCTGAAGTAGAAAAAAATAAAATATACTAAAATAGAAAAGAGTTATTTTACTGTTTTTACTGATTGTTGATCAAATGCAGTCTTGATGATACTAAGAGACATCCAAACTTTTGAACAGTAGTGTATTCAAACTGCAGAATATGCTGCCCGATCTCATGGCAATTCGTATATATTTTACGAGGTGGCTAATTCGTACGACCTCACTCGTACAAATTGATACGATTTGTGCTAAATCGTACGTATTTTACGAGTTGCACAATTCGTATGAATTTGTACGAATGACCTAGACCTAACCCCACCCCTAAACCTACCCGTCACTGGGGTCTAGACAAATCGTACAAAATTGTACGAGTGAGGTCGTATGAATTAGCCACCTCGTAAAATACGTACGAACTGGTCGTGAGATAGCGTTGGAATATGTCCTCTTTAAAATCAAAATGTCCACTATTTACTTAACTTAATACACATTCCTGGTCCTAACGACTCACATTATTCCAGTGCATATATAAGTGCACATTATTCCAAAGGAGAAAAAAAGAGGCCCCTTTAAGAAGCTCCCTACAGAAGGATGGGTTATAATAAAGGTGCGAGCGTGCATGTTTGTGTTTGTATAGTTGGCAGGGAGTTGTCGTCACGCTGCGGCACCGCAGGACAGGGCTGTCGGGGCATCATAAGGAAGCGCTCCTGCCTCTGAGAGCCATCTGCATATTTAATGGTAGCCGGCTTTACCCAGCGGAGACGAGACATACCAGCAGGGAGGTCAGTTGAGTGGATTTGTGCATTTGCCGAGCACTCGGTGAGACTCTTCAGGTGAATAATCACAGATATTGTAGAGGAACGAGTGTCTGCAATGGCCTCTGACTCCTCAACCTGCTGTTCTTAATTCCCGCTCTCTTCATATACGGCTTTGGAAGCGCTTGGCCGGGCCGCCGCACCCGTCTCTCCGCTTTATCCCAGAACTCAATTCAGCAGGCCGTGCGCCATTTGTAATGTATGTGAAAAGGCGTGCGCTCGGCGCTTCAGAAGCAGTTACTTGAGAATTTATAAATTCTGAAGGTCACTATGTTAATACAAGCATTAATAATAAATGTGTGGCTCGGCAGAACCGTACCTGATTTGTGGGAGGTGATGAGTTCCAGAAGCTGCCGTCCTTCCTCCAGGAGACTGTCTTTCAGAGCGCTGTGACTGTCCACGTTGAGTTTGAAACTCTACACGCATATGAACACAAAAATGACATGTCAGCGCAAGGGAAATAATCTTCAAAGTTTATTTTTTTCTCCCCCTTCAACACTTTCTGTCCTCTTCAGATTTCCCTCTTATCTTCCATTAGAACAACTTTACACAAATGCACACAAAAAACGTCATGGCTCATCTGCCAGGAGGATTTTATTGTTCAAGGGCTGTTCTTTCATAGATCAAGAGAGTTAATGGGTGAATCTCATAAAAAAGAAACATCCAGGTTTAAATTTGCAATGAAATTAATAGAATTTTTTTTTATATTTTAGGAAATTAAGCCTGTTTTAGTAATATTAACATTTCTGCATTGTTTTCATGAAAATTAAGCACATTTTACCCTCAAGATCAGCCATTTAGACTCCTTAGATAATAAACAGCAAGCTGTAAGCAATCAAATATTCAATAAAGCAGGATTTAAAAAAAATATCAGGAATAAAAAAACACAGAAGGAAAAGACGAGTAAATAAAACAGAAATAAAATTTAATTCTTTAATAACTAAAAGACAGCTATGACATTAAATAAGGAGCAAAAATGTGATTTTAGATTTTAGATGTTAGATTTTTCTGCAAATCATAACAATATTTTGATTTTACTGTGATACAGTATAAAGAGAACATGTAAAAATGCAAAAAATTAAATAAAATAAACAAGCAAAAGATAAAAGTCTCGATTTGCTCTCCATTTATTACAGAGATTGCAATGGAACACGTGAATAATGAATATTTTATTGCCTGTGGGTTGCTTTTTCATAACTCAGGAGTTCAAATGGCTTACTCATTTTTGTTTTATTTAAGAATCAACTTAGTCACAGATTTTCTCTATAAATTTGCTTGGAAAAATAAAGATGAAAACAAATCAATAGTTAATAGTTGACATGATGCAATAGTATAGAGTTATAAAAATGAATGTTGATACCAGCTCAGATTATCTGATCATGAGAGAACATGATGAGAAATATTTGAGTTCATGCTGATCTGATCACAATTTAATATTTTGTTGAGATCTCTTTAGAAACTTAGAATCAGGAAATGTGCCGATATTGTTGAGATCTCTTCAGGAAACCTGAGCAAAAGTCTCAATTTGCTCTCCAATTAATCTCAATGCAACCAAGGAGAAATGGGACACATTAAATCATTTTTAATGAATTTGTGATAGCTCACAGGTTGCTGTTTAAAATCATTTCTGAAAGATCATGTGACACTGAAGACTGGAGTAATGGTGCTGAAAATTCAGCTTTGCATCACAGGAAAAAATAGCATTTTTAAATATATGAAAATAGAAAATTGTTATTTCAAACTGTAATCATATTTTCACAATATTACTGCTTTTACTGTAGTTTGGATCATGTACATATATAAATGAATGTGATCATCTGATTGGGAGAAAATTTTAGAAGAAATATTTCAGAAATAGTTCATACTGATCAGATCATAATATGAGACTGTTGAGATCTTTTCAGAAAATTTAAGCAAAAGTCTCAGTTTGCGCTCCAATTAATCTCAATGCAACCTAAGAGAAACAACTGAGATATGAAGGAGATCTCATGTTTCTTTCCTACGGGACTCCTAACGGGACACATGAAATCAGCTTTCTTGAACATGTTGTCCGGTTTCATCCCATTAAAACAAACACTCATAAGTCACATTAAGTGCTTCAGCAAGAATGTATATAATCTCCCGCTGCACTGTCGACACGCAACCTTTAAACACCCTTCACACACTCCTTGATCTCAAACGAGCATTATTCATACATCCTCAGAGGAATGAAGCCCATCTCTCTGTATTTGTCCAAGTCTATCCTGCCATCCGCGCAGCTGAATTATTAACAAACGACAGCCGTCCCTCTAATTCATCATCCGCGGCATAAACTAATATTCAAATGCCGTTATAAAACTGAAGCCGTTTCTCCCACAGTCGCGCCCTCCAGAAAATGACCTCGGGACTAAGCAACCGCGTTCCCGTCTTAAACCCACAATTCAGTGCGTGGCGCTCAGCGGCTCAAAGGATCCATCAGGCGGGTGCTTTCCAACTCTCAGTCATGTGTACGTCTCCCAACAGGCTGCCCATTTACTCTGATGTCTCTATTTCACCTTTTTTTCTCTCTAAACCACCACCAAACACTGTACCCCCCTACTCTCGCCCTCCAGTGGGTGCGGCAGCAGTTGGGAGGAAAAAAACGTTCATGTTGATTGGTTTTGATAATACCCAATGCTCTCGAACGGAGGGCTCTCCAATTGCTAAGTGTAATCAAAGTGTAGAGAGCATTATCCTGCATCCGTGAGGAAAGGGGGGCCGGTGAGGGATGTGCTTTTGAAGATGTGCGGAGGTTGACGGGTGGGAACGAGGGGGGCGGTGGGCCACGCTCCCACAGGGGGCCCGCGGTTGAGGCGCCTAGAGCCATCCTCACCTTCGATTCTCATCTCCTCAGATCTCCCTCTGCCCTGTTTCATGCCATTACCGACCGTTCTGATCTGACCAGCGGCACAGAGGGCAGTGGGAGCCGCCACGGCCGTTTTCACCTTCAGCTGTCTGCCGGCCTGTCTGTCTGTCTGACAGCAAACCTGACAGAAAGATGCAACAACGTGTATACATGGGATCTGTTCTGTGAAGAGTTTCAATTTCATCCCGCTGTCACAAATGTCTGTTCATGCATGCAGACTAACATGCTACTAGTACTAATTTTGCATTATGTACTGTATACCCTGAGCACAGTTTTCTGTATGAGTGAAATGGATTTTGATGACTATGTTTTTCAAAATGTGTAGTGTACAACCTGAGCATACTGTGTGGAGTAAAGTATGCCATGGCTCAATGAGTTTGACATTACAATTCCAGTTTGTTGACATGCATAACTTGACTTTCTGAATTCAAAATTCAGTCGCAACTCTATAAAAATGACTCAACAGAGACCTTGTTTTTAATTTTAGAATTATAATAATTATTTTTGTCAGCATCAGTGTTATTGTAGAATCCCTGAAATATTATTATTGTAGTTTTTGTTAATATTTTGAATTAGATTTTATTTTATATTTTGTTTTCCCTTTAATTTTAGTGACATTTTTAGTCATTTTCTTAATTGTGTCAATTCAATCAATTTTATTAGTTTTAGTTTTTTTATGTTTATATAGTATTTATTCATTTTGTATTCATTACTGTATTGTATAATTTAACGTATTTATTGTATTTTGGTTAACGTTTACTTACGTTTTAATGGTGTTAATTTACTATAATAACCCTGATGATCTCTGGACAAAAAAAATATTATTTTGCATTGTAGTGCCATTTGGAAAGATACTGTATTGATATCTTCGCAGTCTGACAAAATAATAATATATGTCACTCTGGAAATGTAAGGTCAAAAAGAGTCTACTGCATTATGGGATATAGTATTCGATGCAGTGCGCTCTGGTTGTATACTGCACATTTTGGAAAATGTAAGCAGGTCCCTCACAGGCATTCTGTGCATCCAGAAAATGCATACTCTGAACACTATACACACAAAATCCTGTAGTAGTAGTAGTATAGTACCAAACATAGGCTTACAAGTGTTGATCGCTGCACATGAAAAAAGTATGCAGTACATACTGTTAACCTTGTAAAGTCTGACATATGAAATAATAGTCAGAAAAATCTAATTTATTGAAATGGAACAGTTTATTGAACCTTTAGACAAAATCTTTAAAGAAAAAAATGTTGTTGAGTATCATATTTAATACATCAGGCTTTTATGGCTCCTATAGTATGATATAGGAGAATATGGAGCTTTAATCAGAAGCTCAAATTCAAAACTATGCAATTTTGTTTAGTTGCTAATATTGGAAAAACAAAATGGCCAAAAAGTAAGATGAAATTCTTGTAATCAATGAGATCTTCATAACAGTACAACAGACTACTTATATAAAATGCAACCAAAATCAGTTGTAACTCTCTATCTCCTAATAACATATCTTAGATAGATGATATTTAAATGCTTAGTTTTATGATCAAAGCTTGTGGGCAGTAAAAATATAATGCAATGCAATACAATGCTGATTGAGAGATGAACAAATAAATGTTCCTCAAAAACCTCATGGATCATATTTGATACTCACATTTTAACATGATTTTTTTATTTTTCCAGTAAATGTTCATCTTGAATTATTTCTAACATTTCTTATCAAAAAGACTCGTGAACCATGACCTGAAGGCTGTGGACATTTTTACAGTTATAATTTACAATTACAAAATAAAGGCCTTTTGCTTACTGAAAAAGTATAAACTATCAATCAGATGACAGAAGTCATGTATAACATTGTGTAGTGTACAACAGTTTTTTAACAAAGTTTTGATCATGTTGATCAGAGCCTTATATATTTGCGTATCAATTATGATACAGTAGTTTTATCGGGTTTTAAGGCAGTACACTAAACAAACAGCCTGGTTTTTAAAATAGCATCAGAAAGCACTAATCATGTACAAGTAAACAAGCCCTAAGTTGAGTGACTAAGGAAGCACAGAAATGGCCGTCATACATACTAAATGGATGGTCTGGTGTCTGAGGCCGTCTGAGACTCTCTCTCTCCCTCAACTTTGTGCCATCAGAAAGCACGAACGGTACGAGACGGGTGATGGATCAGCAAGTGAGAGAATTTATCACTCATGACAGACACGAGAGAAAGTAAGGAGAGCTTATTTATGACTTCGGATACAGGCTGAAATTGATATCCTTTACAGAGCTAAACGCCTTTAAAATTAGTAAACAATCTGAAGGGGGAAAAAATGCAGAATAAACAGATATCCTTCACTGATTTATGCAACAACAAAATGCTGTAGTAATAGGGTGTAATATCAATTTTTGGTGCACATGGCAAGGACACTCGAATACTGTATTCGGCGGCATAAAAAGCGAGCTGTAATAATCCCATCAACTATAACTGAGACGATATCAATATCACATAATCTTATTAAGAGACTCTTTATATCAATTCGTGCAGCTCCAATTCAAGGTTCAGCATAAGCAATAAGGCACCACCAGACGTCATGTTTTATTAAACAAGGATGTACGAGATGCAAAACATATTGTTACAAACGCCTCAAAAACAACATGAAAACATTCCTGTCAAGTTTCAAGGTGTGAAAAATACCCTTGCATCCATTTCATCATCACCTTTACCTTCAAAACCCAGCCTCAAAGAGAAAATCCAATGTGTTCGTGAATGAAACCTTACATTTTGACTGCACAAAGCCCAAATCTGCATTTTAAGTTGATTCCGAAAGCAGGTGTGTGTTTTGTTTGCCATTACAGTACAAATTAGTGTTGCATCTTCACATTGGAGGTGATACGCGCTTTGTTCTGCTAGCTCTTGAAGTGTGAGGTGTCTGCGTGTGTTTGTGTGCGGGACGCAATGCTGCCACCCCGCTCTGAGCTGAAGCGCCCTGGCTAGGATCAGATGTGAGGGCAGACAGGTTATCGCTTACTTGACATCAATAGATGTGCCACAGCAACCAGTGGACCACGAACCTCCCCCTGTCCTAATCCCTAAATCAGAGAGAGAGAGAGAACGGAGGGAAGGCTGCTGTGCGAGAAGGTGTCTGGAGACAGATAGGGGTTTGTGGTGTGGTTTGAAGGAATTTGTGGATTCTGGGGTGAGCAGACAGGAGGACGGCCTGTCAATCTCTCCTGGATCACGAGTGCAGTGCAATTAAAGGGACAGTTTACCCAAAAAATGTATTTTGTCATAATTTACTCTCAACCCTCATTTCATTCCAAACCTCCATGACTTTCAAGGAAATATTTTGAAAACTGTCTCAGGAATTTTTTGTTCATGAAAGATAAAGGGGTGCAATGTTGTTTGGACACCAACATTCTTCAAAATATCGTTGACACCATCTCTTTTTTTATGATTAGAATGACATAAGAGTGAGTAAACAATGACAGAATTGGTCATTTTATGGGTGAACTATTAAAAATGTATTCTATAGAAATAAATATAATTTTAATTTAGTTATAAAAAAATATTATAACATAATGAAATAAATATATCTAAATTCATTTAAATATTTACTAGATATTTATTATATTTTATTTTACTTACTAAAATGTTTATATTTTTCTGTTTATATTTTTATTTCTGATTATATTTCTTTTTTCTGTAAAAAATTCTTACAATTTTTGTTATATACTATAATATTCATAAATGTTATTTACAAATAAATGCTTATTTATGAACAATACTGATTCACAAATCACATGCTATCTGCACTACATAGTATGTGAGATTTGGATTTGAATGACTCAAAGCAAAGTGTGTTGAAAGTAGTATGCTGAAGATGCCCAGATGGCAACCATTTTTGGTGCATTTAGAAGTTCATGGATGTTTTTGGTCTTTTTTGTTTTTGTTTTTTGGCTAGGAACCCTTTTGCACTGGGAAAGAAGAAGAGTTTATGACATTTCCCTAGTGAAATAAACAGCTTTAAAAAGCCTAATGTGTGTTTGCTGGCTGCCAATATGGTGGTTTGATGGTTTTAAAGGGGTTTTGAGCACTTTAGTCAGTGGGTCAGTCTGAAAAACAAGCTAACATATCTTAAACGAGCAAATGCAAGACCAGCAAACAACATTGGGCTGGTTCAGCGGGGTTAACATTCCATTTTTTTCAGATGGAGAAAAACGACTGCTGAAGCTGCAACTACAGTTTTTAAGCAGCAAATTAAAGTTATGAAGTACTACATTTTAAAACAATTAATTTAGCTAGATGATAACACTAACATGCAAATTCAAAACAGAATAAACAGGGTTTGTTATTGCAAACAGAAACTTCTGAAGACCATTTGACTACACAATTTTGTGAGTGCTAAATTTTAAGTCCATTTTTTTCTGGAAGTGAAAGACTGTATATTTAAAAATATATAAATTTCCTAAATGTTTCAGTAGTTTTGTTAACTTATAGGAGCATAAATGACATGGACTAATAGTCATGGCCACAAAACTACAATTAACCTTTTTAAGCACGGTCCACTCAGATGTAAAAAACTGTGTGGTTTATGTACTAACTGACATATAAACAGTGTCTTTAATGTTTGTGTGTATGTTAGAAAGCAGGAGCACAGCTCAGTATTTGTGTGACTGGGGGCCTTGTTTCTGTGTCTCATTTGCCAATGGAGGCCGGTGTGTGTGTGTGTCGTTAATGTGATTCAGAGACCTGGATCCGCCACCCAGCGCAATCAATAGCTGTTTCATTTCACAATCTCTCAATGCCTTATAAAGAAAGCCCACTCCTTTTCTCTCTCTCCTCTTCTCTTCCTACCCTGCAACAGCCAACCTCCTCCTTGCGGCTCTCCCGTGGGTACCGGAAAGATCCGTGCTCACAGACACACACATATATGCGCGCACACACACACACACACACACGCTCCCCACCTGCCAGCTGGACTTAATGCCCAGACATTAAACCTGTGAGCACATCCTGAGAGCCCCGAACGGTGGATGAGAGACGGCGAGTATGTGACCCCGCTCTCTGAATCAATAAAAATGAGTGAAGCCCCTCACTATAAAACACAATGTGATTTTCCTACTGCAGTAGAGACGGCTGGTCACACAGACAGATGGATAAACAAACACGTCTCGCTGGTGCATGAGGTAAACATGATACGCTTCTGATACAGGTTACTAAGGGTTCTACACTCGCATTGGAAAGACAACTCATAAATGAGATCTCTTTAATATTTCAATTAATTTTCCTAGACAGCAGTGAGATTTAACGAAGGACAAATTAAGGACTTTGCTCATGTCTCCTACTTCTCAATACGATTCTTTTCAAAATAAACCTCGTAATCTCACGTGTCACCTCTGAAGTTTTAGAAGAGATCTCATCTAGTGGTCATACTCGTACTCATACTCGAGGGCAAATACAATATCAACATTTGTCTGTATAATACAATGTTACATTATACAGATTTAGAAATAAATACATACATTCATAAGTTACGTATGATAATATATGAAGATGTTCAATTATATATTTATAAATAATCCATGTTCATTTAAAACACACATTTGATAATATAAAATATAATCGTATGTATTTATATTCATAAAAATATGAAATGTTTTTAACTTTGGAATAGATTAAATTTATAACTTACTGTATTTAAACTTATTTAAATATGATATAACACCATATATAAAAATGTTAAATTATATGTTTATAAATAAATTAATATACATTTATTAATTACTTTTGACAACCATATAATATAATATAATAACACATTTATATTCATAAAAATAAATTATTTTGGAATAGAAGACATTTACAGTAAATTATAAAATATTTAAATATTATATATTACAATATATGAAAAAGTTAAATTATACATGTACATTTATAATTTACTTTTGATTCATAAGATAAGATTTATATTTTATACACACACATAGTAATTTATCAGAAGTTTACAGTAAATTATAAATGATCTATTACTGTAAAATGTAAAATTCTACTGTACAACTCTTTTTAAAAGTAAATGCAGATAAATGTATTATTAATACATTTCAAGACCAAATTATCTGAGCTGCTATATGCTTTAATTTTAATATATCTTTTTTTGTACATAAACAAGTGACTAATTTGTGCCTATTTTGATTCCTCCTAAGTAATTTATGGGAAACGTCAGAGACAAAGTTGATACTTAAATTAAACATGACTGAGAAACATGATGAAACTATGAAAGAGCAACATCTGAGCAAAAATCCTCCTTTAAGATTGTAAAATGAAATTTCAGTAGATTAAAACAAAGCCGTTTGAACCTTATGGCAAACACTTCTGAGCATGGGTTAATTTGTTAACTTATGTGAGTTTTCACACACTGAAGGATATCGACGGATAGACGTTTACTCACAAGGTGAGTTTCCAGGTAGAGTTTGAGGCTGTCGATATCAGCTCTGGGTGGCGTCCAGTTGTCTGTGGTTTCTAGAGCGTCTCTCAGCCAACAGATGAACTCATCCAGTTTGCTGACAAAACCCTGCAGGAACAAACACACAGACACATCAACACGGCCAAACACAGCAAATGTGACTGCTTTGACATCAAAAGTCTCGAAACATTAAAATCTGAACAAAACCACCATGTGTTACACCACAACACAACAAATAGGACTTCAGAAAAATAATCAAGTGTTTTGATAAGGTTTGATAAACTGATAAAAGTTTCGGAGCGAGGGATTGCATTTGTCAAAAGCACACAATGCTTAAGGGAATGTCACACAGAAGCTGCCCTTGATGTGCCTCAACTGCTTTTGCAGTGATAGGAAATGCAATGTGCTGGTGTGTAAATACTGCCATCTGCTGAACCAAAGAAACACTATATAGACACCAACAGCTGATTGTAGCTAAAGCAAATACTGGAGGAACAAAAAAAACAAGAAAATTGTGTCATTATAAGGCCGTATGACATTCTTACATCCATACACAAAAAAAGAGACGTTTTACAGAATGTCCAAATTACTCTGTTCCATATAACAAAAGTAGACGGGGTGTTTCATACCTCAAAAAGGATAAAACAACCCATAATGGAGGCGGAGGGAGAACCAACTCCAGGGTAAGGCTAAAAGCAGCCACATGTATTAAACATCATAAACCCATCTTTTTAGGCAAGAACCAGACATGGGTGTCATGTAGGCTAAAAAAAGGGGGATTCATTAATGGGAATGAATTTGTATTTAACGTGATTACAATTTAATAAAAACGTTAGAAATTGATAATTATATAACGTTTCCTTTCCACGGCTATTCAAAAAGCGAATAAATTATATATAGAAAGTGACATCACTAACATTGATCTATAGCGAGTTTAAGCACTCTCAAAAAAACAAAACTATTGTTATAATCACGTTTGCTAGTTTCAAATGATTAATAAACAGCAAGCACAAACTATGCAAAAGCAGCATTCCTTCCGGTGCACTCAGTGTCCGAATTCACTACTCGTTTTCATTCACTCCTTCTAGTGAACTGAATTAGTGACCTAATGTAGGGAATAGTGAATGAGGGTATAGGGGGCGATTTCGGACACAGCCCGGAATTCAGTCAGAGAACGCGCACACTCAACAAAACTGATGAGTTTGAACAATGACTCATCTGAACGCTTCTGATTGGCCATTGCAATCCTAAGCTCAACAGATTTGTGTGTGATTGGTTAAAATACACAACACTGTAAAAACGCCTAAAATGAAATACGGTGCAATATGAACAGATCTTAATTTAATGCCGCAATCGACACTGTCTATTCATATTCACTTTGTTAGCAACAGACTTAATAGATTTAATTTGTTTGTGCAGGGGCATTTTTGTCCAATTTAGTGGCAAGTCCCAGTGGCCAGGGGAAAGCTAAGCCTTACACATGCTCCGCCTATGAGTCTATATTAGTATCTATAGCTAGCTTTGTGTGAGGAACCGGCCAAAATTTTTGTTGTTATTCACTTAAAACCTTCCACCTCCGCCACAGCTCTCAAATGTGTTTCATAAGACTGCAGAAGTCATATGGACTGTCTTTATTATACGTTTATGGTACTATTGTGTTATCTTTGATGCTCAACAGCACTCATTTGAGCAGTTTGAACATTCTTCTGCATATGGAAGAAAAAGTATGAAATGAAGGTGAGCTAAATGATGACATTTTCAGGTGAACTATTCCTTCAAGTCTGTGGTTAACCAGAGGGTGAATGACGAGGATCTGAGCTCTAATTAGAGTGACAAATATGCTGGTCTTCTCATGTTTCGATGTCATACGCCCAAACAGATCAAATACCATTTCATAAAGTCTCTAATGATCCATCTGAATGTAATATGAGAACATCTCGCCCTTTCTCTAAGGCAGCTCCTACTGCTCATTATCTAACATTGGCGAAAATCAAAGATATTGATACAAATGACGTCTCCGCAGACGCCGGCTAAAAATCCCATAATTTATCGACTGCTTGGCCTTCACCGGCAGAAAAGCTTTGAAGTGGGTGAGACTGGCTGTGCTTTCAAAGCTAAATGCTGGAGAGGAATCAGATCTGCCATTTCAGATCTCAGAATAAGGCCCGAATGCATCTCCTACTGGTTTATTGTCTGTATTGCTGAACAGATCAGCTGGGCCTGGTTTTGGTCTGGCAGACGGTCTTGGTCAGGCTGGCCAAAGCTGGTAGATTAATTTTATGTTGAAAGAAATCCCTCAAACTATCGCATATCTCTCCAGCTCTGCTGCAATACGGTACATCATCATATAGACCAAAGGAATTCTGTGAAATTGTGGCAGTCGATGGAGATCAATAGATACTGCCGCTAAATTATTCCCCTGGCAGGGACGCCGTGCAATTCGCTCTCATCTTGTGCACTGATAAAGCTCTCAGAGCAGATGAATATGTAGCCGCTGGTCACGGCATTAACTGAGCTTGTCACCAGACCTGTTTGTGAGTGTATTACAGAGGGAGGAAGAGAAAATGAGACACGACTCCATGCCCCAGAGAAAGAAAAAGAAAGAGACAGACAGAGAGAGTGAGTGAGAGAGTGCTAATGGGCAAGAGCAGACGGTTGCTGCCAAATTCATATTTGAATTGGACAATCTCAGAAACCAACCACTGCTTTCACCATATTCAATACGTACAAGAATTGTTCACCCAAAAATGAAAATTTGTTGATTATTTAATCACCTTAATGTTGTATGTCTGCTTTTATCAGCATATTCACGATGTCTGTTTATATGCATTAAATAGGAATTGTTCACCCAAAAGTGAAATTTTTTTGATCATTTAATCACCCTGATGTCATTTCAAACATGCATGCTGTTTTTTTTTTTCAATGGAATGCATAAGGAGAATATTTGGAGAACAATCACACAGCTATAAATAATAATAATAATAAATAAATAAAATAAAAAATAAATTGCATTGCTTGACATGAAAATGTCACAATGAAAAATAGGCTTCATTTTCTATATGCCAAAAATAAATAAATAAACATTATATATGTATATGGTCTTAAACATAAGCATAATTTTTTATACCTAACATAATAATTTACATATATAAATATAATAATATAAATACAAGAAAAATGATCATGATTCACTGCCCTCTGCAGCAGTTCTCAAATCAAATTCCATTGGGAAAAAACATCAGTTGTTAAAGTGTGTGTGTGTGTGTATATATATATATATATATACACACACACAGTGGTGTGAAAAAGTGTTGGCCCCCTTCCTGATTTCTTATTTTTTTGCATGTTTGTCACACTTTAATGTTTCAGATCATCAAACAAATTTATATATTAGTCAAAGATAACACAAGTAAACACAACATGCAGTTTTTAAATGAAGCTTTTTATTATTAAGGGAAAACAAAATCCAAAACTACATGGCCCTGTGTGAAGAAGTGTTTGCCCCCCTGTTAAAACTGTGGTTTATCACACCTGAGTTCAATTTCTCTAGCCACACCCAGGCCTGATTACTGCTACACCTGTTCGCCATCAAGAAATCTCTTAAATAGGACCTGCCTGACAAAGTGAAGTAGACCAAAAGATCCTCAAAAGCTAGACATCATGCCGAGATCCAAAGAAATTCAGAAACAAATGAGAAAGAAAGTAATTGAGATTGAAACATTAAAGTGTGACAAACATGCAAAAAAATAAGAAATCAGGAAGGGGGTCAACACTTTTTCACACCACTATATATTCTTTTTTTTTTGTACAGACTTATTTTCATTACCATAACTGGCACCAAAAATAAAGACTTAAAGACAAAGATATGCAAAGAATGTCAAGGTGGGGGGAGACAGAAGAGACAGAGAGAGAGAGATAGACAGAAAAAGACAAGAAGAAGGGGAAGATGAGTTGGTGGCGTCACACATGACTAGGCCCATGAGATGCCCCCAAGAAGAGGCTTCAGCTGCCAGCTGTCTGTTGCCATGAGAATGAAGTCATCTCCAGCGGCTGAATACTAATGTAATCAATCACCTCCTCCTGTGACACGCATCATCTCAGGTGGATGTGGCTGCCTACCTCCACCCGCTCCAGTGAGCTTACTGCACACATGCACTGGAATCAAAGGAAGGATTACAGCTGAAAACTTTTGAGGGCATCCTTCCCTTCACTAGTCATTCACCTCCATCAGATTGGCATGATTGCCGTTGATACTGTTCATAAGACATGAGGACTGTTCTGAAGTAGCCTTCAAAAGTGCTTCCTATGCTGTAAGGATTGATCTGCTTGGATGAAACAGAAGACTGAATGTGCAGGTGATAAAATATTAATTAAATTTAATTATACACTGAAAGAATTCCAGTGGACGATATAAAGTCATGACACTGGCCGAAATGTGTCTTATGTTATTGATCATTCTAAATCAGTGGCCATTTACATAAAATTAGCCTCTGTGTTAAGACTGTGTTTTAAGAGCTAGTCTGACCAACTAACAGTAAGCCAATCTACATTTTAATGTAATGTAATGTAACTGACCCAAAAAAAAAGTTTTGATCTTAAAGAAATAAAACAGATGTCTAACTTATAAGACTAGTCTAAGCATTTTATGTAACCGGCCATAGAATGAAAGCACAAAATATTGAACGCACACAGTATAACCACAGTATAACCAACCACAGCAGTTATAGTACTAATGCAAACCCTTAATAAATTAATAGGACACCTCCTTGAAACTTGAAAAATCTTTAGATCATTTGGCTTAATTTCTTTCTTTTTTTAAGACAATAGTGGCAGATATCAAATTACTTAATTAACAGATTAATTTCTATTGTCTTTTTGGGTACTTTGCACTTTTTTTTTTTTTTTTTAACCAAAGCATCAAAAGTTGCAAAAAATGGTTTGCATCTAAATTATCTTGTAAAAAAAAAAAAAAACTTGATTTGATGCACTCATTATTCTCTCATTTTCATAAACACACACACACAAACTAATTTATATTAATTTAGGTTTCTGGTGTTCTGATGGTGTTCTTGATGTGAATTTCCATTTGACCACCAGATGGCGATAGTACGCTACTATGTCTCTAAGGCAGTAAACCAAACAGTAGAACTAATCTCATGGTCAACAGTCAGGAAATAAAAAATGTTTATGCTTTAATCTTTATAAGTTAATTAATATGCATTACTCCATGATAAACATTTCAAACAGTAGTAAGCCACAATGTCACATTGTGCTGACCTCACTAGTTTGTCTCATGATGTTGCATTTAAGTGGCATTCAGTTTAGTGTTATAGTTGGGTCCTATGGCAACTTGCTTGTGATGTTCCTTAATTGCTTTAAATAAAACCATCTGCTAAATTAATAAAATGTAAATTCAAATTTGCATATTTAATATGCATCTTTAATCCATGTATAATTCTTTTTTTTATTTCTTCTTTAAAAGTTGCTATCACACAATAGCTAAAGATGCATTGCATTGTAGGATACAGTATTCCCTGCAGTAATTATGTTGCATACTGCTCATTTTAGCAAATGTACTAGGTCATCGGGGTATTTCCATGCATTCATAAAATTTGCATACTGTGCATAGTGTACATAATATAGTTCAGCAATAGTAAGAGTACAGTAGTATGCTATTCTGCACATAGCCCATAAGAAAGTGTAGAACTTTGGGTTTCCTCAAGCACCCGGGTCCTTTATAAACATGACTGCATGTTCTTAATTACACCGCTAATCATTTAATTACAGACTTGGGACTGAAGAGAGGTTGTCGAGAAGTGCAATCCTGTTAATTAAGCTTTGGATATTAGCAAAAGGCTGAGGTGGCTTGTTAGTTCATTACCCCTTTAGTTATCAGCTGTTTTTAATATCTGCTTAGTGTAGTGACACATATTAGCTGCCGCCTCTATGTGAATGAGGATTAAGGCATACAAATGACTTCCTTCAAAATTAGGCCTATATCCCTTTCAAATTAAATCGGAAGTGTAGAACTGTGATAAATGTGAGTTTAGAGGGTTAGCATTAACACTTGGTTGCTCATTTAGATTTGTTGAGTGATTGGCTATGGAACTAACTACTCTTACTATTTTTGCAATATATAACATGTATACTAGCACGACCTGCTACATTTGCCAAAATGAGCAGTATACAGGAAGAGTACACTGGACAGAATAGCGTAACCCACAATCCAACTGTAACATACCATGAAACATGTTTATCATAGAATGCCTACAGTTTAACCTACTATTAAAAACAGTATCCAATTTGCAGTACATACTGCACAGTATGCCATATACTGAATAAGTAACAGTAAACAGTATATACTGCATTCAGTTAATATGTCACACTATACAGTATATATATATATGGAACAGTTTAAAGTACATACTGCACAGTATTAGTATACAGTATTTATGATACTATACAGTATGTACTGCACAGAATTCATTATACTGAACATACAACACTGTACCCGGTTATATACGACTGTATAACAAATATATGGAACACTGAACAGTATAAAATATATACTGCACAGTATTCAGGAAACCGTACATATGCAAGAGTACAAAGTATATACTGCACAGTATTAGTATATAGTACAGAAGGCACAGTATATATGGAACAGTATGAAGTACATTCAAAATAGTTCACTGTATACTGGCCTGCATTCATCATACTTTATATACGACAGTATTCAGTTTCATAAGACACAGTATACAGTATATATGAAACAGTTTAAAGCATATACTGTATGGTTTTTAGTATATGGCACAGTATACAGCATACACTGCACAGTATTCAATAAGTAGTAAGCTAGTATTCGATTTCAAAAACAGTTGGAAAAGTTATTCAAGAATACTGTGCCAAAAAGCAGAAATCTCTTACCTCTATCTTTGCCCAGACATCATGGTAGTTCTCTTGGTGCTGAATATCTGCTAGTAGTTGCTGTATCAAGGGTGTGCACTGAAACATCATCTTTGGTGCATTGGGCCGACCAGCTGATATATTTCTACCCCTGGATTCTGGTGTGCTTCGCGCCCCCTCGTCCTCGGACAACAGGTCGCTGAGTGGGCCAGACTCGATGCTGTCATCCAGGGAAGGTGCCACGTCGCTCGAGGAGGTAGGTGAAAAGCGGCCGGCTTGGGAGGGCTTCTTATAGGGGTGAAGCAAAAGGAGATCACTGCTGCTCTCCCAATCAGCGTTGACCTCAGTGAGCTCCCAGTCATCCACATCCTGGATGGACTCTTGCAGGCCCCTTTGTGGTAAAGCCTGAGCGAGGCTTTCCAGCTTCAATGCCAACATCTCTGTCTTTTTCAGCTGGGCGGGAAGAGCGAGGAACTCATCCGAACCATACCAGTGTTCTTTGGAGCTCCCCGATGCGTTGGAGATGCACAAAGCATTCTGGTTCACGATCCAGAGAGAACCTGTGGTGGGAGCTTGATCGTCTGGGCTGGATGACATTTCCCGCTGGTCAGGGTCTGAGATGTAGTCCCCTGAAGATGGTGGTGGGCTGGAAGTGTCACTGTAAGCCTGCTTGGCTTTGGAGTGCATAGTCTTGAAGTTTGTCAAGTGCTTCTGTGTGTGGAATCCCTGCACAGCCTCTGCTGAGCGTCTCTCCAGAGGAACTTCAGTGGACACAGATGGTCTCTTGAGACTCATCTGCAAGATCCCTCCATTCACGGCATGGAGACTCTCATAGGACTGACTCCCATTGCCTGGATAAACTGATTCCAGCTCCAGCCAGAACTTCGAGCGATCCGGTGTATCCAGAAGGGAGGGTGTGCTTCTGCTCAAGTCAGCCTGGTACTGGAGAGGCGAAGACCTAGTGCACCTTGTGTCCCCATCACCCTTCAGATACATGGGCTTTTTAGGCAAAGGCTGTGTGGGAGAGACGTCACTCTTAAAGCCACCTTGAAGAGGGCGTTTGGAAAGGCCAAAGCCACTATCTCCCTGCATTGCTGAATCTGGTGCACTTTCTTCTTTAGTGGGGCCACTGATTGTCTCTTGAGGTTCCTGGGTGGGGGTAACAGACTCTTCTGCAGGTGGAGATGACACCTGATTTTGTCTAGAGGCTGCAATGTTGAGGAGATCCACACTCTGAAGCAGTTCTGGAAAGTCTTGCTCCAACTCGGGATAAAGGGAGCGTGGCCCTCGACCTTCGGGGTCATCAATGGGGCTGTAGTCGCTCAGTTCATAAGCAGTGATGCCGCAGTCCAAGGAGAAGTAGTCCTTACTGCATTTAATGGTCAGTTGGCCAGAGTCGTCCACTTCTGTCAAAGCATCCAGCCGAGCCTAAAGATCATCGAGATCACAAAAACAGGCTCATTTGCAAACTCAAATTTAAAATTTAATAAAATCTATCCTATGCTGAAAGAATTGGACTAAGATAAGCAAGTACACCATACTGCAAGTGTCTACTAGAAAAGCATGTGTCTAGTCTGAATGTTTTTGGTGAAGTGTATATCAAATGAGTTTATGGTACACTCCCAGCAGAACTTTCTGTCTTTGTAAATTATTTTTGGATGTACCCTGAGCAAGGGATGTACCCGCTTTAGGTTATTTAATTTAGATGATGTTTTGGAGATGTATCTGACCTCATCATGATCCTGGCTGAAGGCTTGCAGTATGTCAGTCTGGCGGGTGTAGTTGCCATTGGAGTCCTGGAGGCCCTGGAGAAGCCTCTCTTTCAGAACCAACACGGACACTCGCAACTGGTGCCAGAGGAGCTGCACGATCCGGATGTCCACTATGATGTTCACTGAGTAGGACAGGAGCTTCAGGGAGAACTCTGTCTCCAACAGTGCGTGGATCTGCTCGACATGATCGGATATGTCTTCACAGATGTCCTATCAGACAGACAAATGCACAGACAGTCAACAGATATTATGATTTGCAATTTTATGCATGAAATTACACATCATATGATGGCACTGGATTCATACAGCTCTTTGGAAATACACCATTTCTGAAGATGTGGCTTTCTCAACTACTTCCTCCTGTGCTAAAATACCTATTTCCATCAACAATCCAGAACCCACTGGATATTAAAGAAACACCCTCTAAAGACTCTTTAGATAGAAGACGTCTAATGTTCCGACAAAACAGTTCATATAAATTATAATTCATGAGATAGAGCAAAAAGAGCAGGACATGAGTAGCAAGTACTTTGGAATTCTCTGAAAGAAGAGATATTTTTCCAGAATCATGGCTCACTGAAGCAAAGATTGAATTACTCAACAAGATATATCTGCATCATGCATACCAAATACCATTATTATGGTTGCTGATAGAAACAGCTCAGATTTCAAGGCCTTTCTGCAGTTTTATCATTTAGTATTGTTTTGATAAAAGGAACTAAACTTCAGTCAAGTGAACACTACTTGTCATGCACCTACCTTCAACCAGGCACAAGTGAAATGACATCACCATGTTATGTATCCATGTAAGAGGAAATGGAGGGACATTTGAGTCATTTTCACATGACATATGCATAATACACAGGAGATCTCAGAATATACCAAAGAGCACCACACTGACCATGTGGTTTTCCCAGTAAATTACTTCTGATTATGTCTTTCATGACATATGCACTACTGTTGTGTAGGTACATACCATACAGTGCTGTAGTGCTTCTTGATATTTTTAAGATTTTACAATGATTTCACTGGGATCTTATTGGGATATATAATATCATTATAGTTGCTAACAAGTTCCTTGCAGCATCTGGTTTATCTGATGTGAAAGTCACAGCAGCAAAGAGCACATTTACGACCGTGGGTCACTGGGTCTAGGGGGCTTTTCTTTTACTGTCACTGTGGTTCAAATCATAAATCAAGCAGCCAGGGACTGATATTAAAAGGCTAGTTTCAGAAGCAGTAGCTAATTTCAGAAAATTAGATCACAAAACAGAATAAGATGAGATGGTGTAGATACACTACATAGCAACTGCACATTTAAAGAGACCCCAAAAAAGTATTTGGACACTTAAGTCTCAACTTAATTATGTCTGAATTAGAGGTCTGAACCGCGGGACCCGACCAGATTTTTTGCGCCGCGGTATTAAATTCCCGAATAAAACGCGGTAGCAGTCGGTAACTCTGGAGTGTGGATGCGCTGTCCTTGAAGGACGTTCAACTCGGTTTTGTTTATATTTTGTTTAGCCTATAATTTTAAATGACAGATGTCGTATTTATATATTTTTCTCTGCGACATTTTTCCTACTGTGTTAACAGAGAAATGTCAAACGAATTTAGTATTTTGACAAGACAAATACAAATAGCTAATAGGCTATTTTTGTACAACCTACATTTTTATTTATTTTTCTCTCTGCGACACATTTTCCTATTGTTTTGTAAATGTTAAACGAATTGTATCCTGACAAGATGAATAAAAATAAGAAATACAATTTTTGTACAACATTTTTATTTTCTCTGACACTTTTTTTCCTACTGTGTTGCATAAAATATTAAACGAATTTCGTGTCTTAAGATAATTCATATAAATTCAAGTCAAAGTCAATAAATTCAAGACTCTTGACAAGACGAATAAAATAACATACAATTTTGTGCAGACTACACTACACTAAAAATAGTCCCGCGCAGACCTCTAGTCTAAATGTCATTCATTGTATTAGATAACGATTGCATGTAAAGTCAGATAACAATTGCATTTTTCTCACCAAGTAATGCAATGAGATTAATATTTTTTAAAGTGTACCTTAAGTGTCCAAATACAGTTTGGGTCGACTTTATATAGTTGGATCATGTTATGTTCCCTCCCCCAGCCTGTGTAAGTCAAGAGGCTCAGCTGCTAGCAAAGTCTAACAGTTGCCTCATCTCATCCAAACTTTAAACATCGTCATTTATAAAAACTTTTACTTCAGGAGGCAAAAGAGGGCATGTTTCCAAGGACATAAACTGAAACTTCCTTTTCAAACATTTTGTCACTTTGATATTATTGCAATTGCATCATAAAAACTAAACTAAACTAAACAAATAAAGTCAAATAAAATAAATAGTATTTGTATTTAATTGCATTAAATTTAAAAAATCTGTCCAAGTGGCAACTGCATCTTTGACATCACTGTGAAAAACAAACTAGTTCAGTATTTTGTCCAAAATGTGAAAATGTCAGAACCTAAAAAGCACTGAGACAATTAAGAGAAAGGTGAGAGAGAATATAGTTCACAGGACCATTTATGGGGCACGGCAAACATGCCAAAACAACTGCAGCTCATGGTCAACACAGCAACACCAGAGTTGTGGCCAGCAGCATCTTTGATACGGTGTCGCACACTGCCTAAAATAACACGGCACCACTAAATGTAGGTCAGACATGCCTCCAAAATGCACTCCTGCCTCGCTGGCTCAAAAACAAACAGTAGAGTGCAAGCTGCCCATGTTACAGGAGTCATAGATCACCTACTGCAGCACACATACTATAATATATGATGGCTTAACCAAACAAAATGGTTCTCTGAAGATTGTGTCAAGATAAGAATCACATCAAAAAGATTCAAATATTGAATTCATGAGATACTAAGGTGATATAGTGGAAGAACTATTTTAGTTCAAACATTAAATGGCTGATGAACAAACCATTTACAGTTACACTAAGCATTTACAAACTTAAAACATCTCAGGGTTTATGTTTGACTCTTTCCAATGATTCAAATGACACTAACTGATTCTCAATGGTCAACTGCAGCATTATAATGACCACAAAAATGGTCTTTATATAGCTTCTTACATAGCTGCGCAGGTTTCATGTCTCTCATATTACTCTGTGGTATGCTTTTCCCCACTCAAATCAATATTTTATGTCCCATTTTCCAAGGTCAATGTCACAAAATAAACCTTTCAGGGTCACACAAGACCCTGATCACCCACAGTCTTTATTTTGTGATACTGACCAGTTAACTGTATGCATACACCAGTTCATGTACACCAAGAAAGATGTTTTGTTTCAAAGAAATTCATACAATTCCATAAGAATATTAAGCAGCACAACTATTTTAATCACTAATAATAATAACAATAATAAATGTTTCTTGAGCAGCAAATCAGCATATTAGAATGATTTCTGAAGGATCATGTGACACTGAAGACTGGAGTAATGATGCTGAAAATTCAGCTTTGATCACAGGAATAATAGAAAGCAGTTCAGATTATAATAATATTTCACAATATTACTGTTTTATTGTGTTTTTGATCAAATAAATGCTGCCTTAGTGAGCATAAATTACTTCTTTCAAACATCTTTTTTTTTTTTTTTTAACTACCGACCCCAAACTTTTGAAGAGCAGTGTACCATGATTACACCATAGTACAAAAAATCTTGGTAGTACCATGGTACTTTTGGGTACTTTTTTATCACTGGCCTGTGAAAGTTGTAAGCGCGCCACAGCTGCCCTGTCAATACCATGTGACCTCTGATGACACAAGCACATGGACACGCATACAGACACTCCCACAAAAATGAACTTTCAATAAAAGTTCTTCCTTTTACAAATGCAAAATAATACATAAACCTTTTCCTACAAAATATACCCTAAAATGTGCAATAAGCAACACGAATCACAAAGCCAGCCTACTCAATTATCCATAAAAGAAACACAGCCACTCGACTTCACATACTAACAATATTTCAAACAATCTCCACAATGTCAACCCATCAGAGGCTTCCTGTTAGAAATATACTTGAGCATGTCAGTCGATCCCTCCTCTTACCTGCTCGCTGGCTGAAGTAAAACACGATGAATCAAAGAGAATGAAGTCAGAGATTGGTTTAGTGTGCTCTGCGCTGATGTGTGTCAGATCTGATGTCAGATGTGACAGCTCTGAGTGCTTGTGCTGCCTGATATGCTGTCGTTCTCTCTCTCTGCATCTCTTCCTCACTCACTTCACTGGCCTATTTCTTCCATTCTGTCTTTATCTCTGGAGGAGGGGTTTGGTCTCACACCGAGGGGCTATTTTGGGACCTGACCTCTCCCTCCCTCCAGCAGTCCTTGTGCTGCTCTCACTTTGTCTAGCCCACCGGCACGGGCAGCTGCTGCGGGGGGAATTACATGGGGGTTTGAGGTGTAACTGGAGACGCTAAGGTCACAGCACATATTGGGGCTTCCACATTGACATTAACATCAACAAGGCTAGTACATTACATTGTACAGTATAATACAACCTATATGTGCAAAGTGGCAAAAAATGAGGTTTATTTACTGCTGTGTTAAGGATTTGCATACTAAAATGCTTCATAATGAAAATCAATGCGTTTAGCACAGTAGGTTTTAAGCAAATGCATCACAAACATGTACATTTGCAGTTTTATCTATGAATTTGAAACACTTAAAACATAAATATTAAAATAATATTAATCTCTCAGAAGATGCAAAAGATTCTTTGGAAATCTACAAGAAGTATGCTGTTCCGACGCAGCATTGACACACCATTCGTTTTAAAAATAATTAAATGTAACAGGATAAATAAATACAGAAAAAATAAAATGTTTTAAACATTGGCATCATGGAAATAGCATGGTATTTGATGAAGTACCTTGGAAAAAAAACATGTATGTGTTAATCATACACTACCGTTCAAAGGTTTGGGTTCATTAAGATTTTGTTGAAAGAAATACTTCCTAATTCAGCAAGGATGCATTAAATTGATAAAAAGTGACACTAAATACATTTATAATGTTACAGAACATTTCTATTTAAAATAAATGCCGTTCTTTTGAATTTTCTATTCATCAACATATGAAGCACCACAACTGTTTTCAACATTGATAATCAGCTTATTACATTGATTTCTGAAGGATCATGTGACACTGAAGAGTAATGATGCTGAAAATTCAGCTTTGATCACAGGAATAAATGACACCAAATATATTCAAATAGAAAACAGTTATTTTAAATTGTAATAATATTTCAGAATATTATGCTATCAAATAAATACAGTCTTGGTGAGAAACTTCTTTCAAAGGCATTAAAAAAATCTTACCGACCCCAAATTTTTGACCCATGATATATAGCTTTAAGTACAATGGTATTAGCATTTGATGCTTCAAAAGAAACATGGTACGGCAACAGTAATGTTTTGTAAGAAAATAACAACAGAATCTTTATTCAAGGGCTATTAAATGTTTCTTTAGCAGCAAATCAGCTTATTATTGATTTCTGAAGGATCATGTGACAATGAAGACTGGAGTAATGATGCTGAAAATTCAGCTTTGCATCACAGGAATAAATTATATTTTAAAATATATTCACATAGAAAAAAGTTATTTCACATTTTAATAATATTTCACAATATTACTGGTTTTATTGTGCTTTTGATCAAATAAATGCAGCCTTGGTAAGCATACGAAACAATTCTTAAAAATTCTTTAAAACATCACTAGAGTAATATTTTATAAGAAAATAACAACAGAATCTTTATTCAAGGGCTATAAAAAGGTCAACTAGCTAGTAAAAAGTTGCCTTAATTAACTAACAGGCCCAAACAGAATCTATAAACTTTAATTCTACCAAATAGATTTAAAAATGGGAGTACTGCAATCTAGTTGAAAATTAATCATTTTAGACAAAATATTCCATAAACAAACATGCAAAAAGTACAGAGCTTTGTAAATGAGTTTTCTATTATGACCTTGCAATAGAAATTATATAAAAACAACTGCAACATGCAAATGGCACAAAATGTGAAGTTCTTTAGCATATCTGCAAATCAGAAATCCGCAGACCATTCAACCCACTGTACATCATTCTCTCTCTGTAGATGAGGTTGAATTCTCTGGATTCTCCACAGTACTAAGATTACATCACTCTAAATACATGCCCACGTGAACTGATCTGGTCTCAACTGGGTAAAAATACAGACATGAGAAACATGGGTGTGTCTGCATGTGCGTGTGTGGGTGTGTGTGTGTGTGTGTGTGTGTGTGTGGTGTGTGTGTGTGTGTGTGTGTAAATCACATCAGTGTGGGTACACCCGGCGTCCTGACAACTCCTCAAATGCTATTACATGCTATTAGTGCCAATGCAAGTGTGCTTTATTAGTGTGTGTGTGTGTGTGTGTGTGTGTGTGTGTGTGTGTCCTCATACT
>NW_015536515.1:1548190-1560921 GCF_001515605.1 Sinocyclocheilus anshuiensis | reverse complement strand
GGTGCTGTGTTTGTGTGTGTGTGTGTGTGTGTGTGTGTGTGTGTGTGTCCTCATACTGTACATCTGATCTGTGGAATAAGGGTGTGTCTGCAGACATTGTTCTGTGGGCTGGTCTCATTGGGGAATGTGGACATCACAGCTGTGTGCTGATCTCCTGGCGCTCTGACATCCATTAGTGTGTCCACTCTCTACATACTACACACAGCTGCTCCTGCAAACCAGACTATTCCACTTAGAATCAGTTCTGTACTATCTATCCATCCATCCATCCATCAGTGACAGACATCCTCACGTTCACCTGATGCCATCTTTTGGTCAACAGTTTGTCATGCAGTAACAGCAATGTACTTAAATATAACATACTAAAGCCTACTTTATGTAAAACAATTATATGAAAAAACAGTTGGATATGCATTCTCATAGATCAAGGCTACTTTATACAAAATACAAATAAATATAAAAAAAATGGACATGCATGACCAAATGGGTGTTCATAATTTAATTACTATAAACTAGAGTTATACAGTACATTACTGTTCAAAAGTTTGGAGTCTGTGAGTTTTTTTAATGTTTTTGAAAAAGGTATTGTAAGAGAGACATGGGTGAGTCAACTGCAGAAAAAGGGAACCAAAGATGTTTTAAACAGTATAAGCACCACTGCTCTAAATGTACCGGCAGATGGAGGCGTAAAAATGAAGTGACATGATGATGAACTCAAAAGTTCAGAGTGTTAATTCCCAGAAGTGCACAAATGAAGGTTTCCCACTGGTGTGCCAATGGTATTTACAATGAAAGTCCAAAAATACATACAAAAAAAAAAAACAGTTCAAAAGTTATATACAAACAAACTTTTGGCTATGCCAATAAATTGACCCAAAAGACAGCAATTCCGCTCCACAACTATACTCCAACTCACTCTATGAGTTCCCTAACAAATCTGACAGGCCATCTTAAAAAGGCAAAGCCCCTCCTACTTGGGCTAAACCATTTGGAAATTAAAAGTAATAAAGAAATGTAAGACTGACAAATACATGTGCTTTAACAGCAACGAAGAGTTAAACTGTTATAATAATCCAAACAAACTCAATTAATTATTAATGCTTAACAATGCTCAACCAAGAATTAAAGGGGTCATATGATGCGATTTCAATTTTTCCTTTCTCTTTGGAGTGTTACAAGCTCTTGGTGCATAAAGAAGATCTGTAAAGTTGCAAAGACTAAAGTCTCAAATCCAAAGAGATATTCTTTATAAAAGATGTTTTTGTCTCGTCGCTCCGGCCGGGACAGGGCATCAACAGTATGTGAGGGGCGTAACATTTCCGTCTCACGCTTGAGGTATTCGGCCAATCACAGCGCACTGGATAGCTGGCCAATCACAGCATACTTCGCTTTTTCAGACCGATGAGCTTTGTAAAATTCGACGCGTTTCAAAAAGGCGGGGCATAGAGGAGAAACAATAATGTACAGTATGTGGAAAATAATGTGTTTTTTTTACTTTAAACCGCATAAACACATTTCATTACACCAAATACACAAAATAATGTTCTTTTTAGCAGCATCATATGACCCCTTTAAACAGATCAGCAACCTCTCCCTCATACATGAGAACAATGAACCGTGCTATTCTAAACTATTGGTGGGAATGAGATCTTCTTCATAATGGTGGCATTTAGTGTGACTGGGTTTTGTCTGTTTGGGATGGGAAAATGTACCAGTACGTATGTATGACTAATTACAATATGTACGTTGTTATATAGCAACAATAAACATTTAACATGATTACCGGTCTTGTTTTAATTCTTAACACAACACAATACATAAATCAACATAGTTAAATTTAAAATCATTAAATGTTAAACTAAGAAAGAAATGGCATAATGATGACAGGAACAACTCTAAATAATACACACATGATCAGTGACACAAACATATCTGTGTTAACTAGTATTCAACTTGCGCAAAACAGGAAGAGTCCTTTACATCATAAGAGTCTCTAGTAAAAGAGCCTCACTGTGACAAGTATCTTGGCCATATTTATTTAGTCAAAGATACAGAAAAAACTACAATTTAAAATAACTAAAAATTTTCTATTTGAATATATTTTAAAATGTAATTTAGAACAGGATCTATTTGAATTAGAATATTTTGTAGCATTATAAATGCCTACTGTTACTGATACCGTTACTCTCTTACTGATTCCAAACTCTTGAACCGTAGTCCTGATTTTCTCCACAAGATGGCGCTGTATGCTTGAAAGTCAAAGCCAATATACTGCATAGTTATGAACACCTTGCCACTAGACTTGAAAAGATGCTAAATAATTCATTTTACGAGGAAGAAGAGACATGTGACTTTCTTCATGAGACTGAAAAGATGTTTTCGTCATCATTCGTTCTAAAATCACCACACACATGATGAAGAATCAGTGGTCAATATGTCACAGCTCTGAAGTGTTGAGCTTCAGTATAAAGCTCACAGGAAGCCTGAATGTGAGTCACTGAGGCACACTAGTGTAGGAGTATCAGTCCGTGCTGCGCTCTGTGGCCTCTCATGGAGAAACAGATGTGTGCTGCCCGACTGACTCATTGTCTGCTGATACTGAACACAAAGCCTTCAGTCACCCCCTCAAAATAACACTGGATTCAGCAAGAAACACACACAGAATTCTTCAAATCAACAACACAAAGCATCAACAGAGAGAGAGGGAGAGAGAGGATTTATAACGGTCCACTAAAGAAGCAGAAAACGATGCTCAACCAACCAAAGAAGAGAAGCAGGCAAAAATTAGAATGCCATACTGAAAAAAGAAGGCGCAACACTCTATAAAATCTATGAAACATCTTCAGCTGTATTAGATTATGAACATGGCTTCTTTTCCTTCATCAAACCTCAAGAACATCATATATAATGGTGAAAACTACATTTAAGCTTTAGGGTTGTTCATAAATCTTAATGTTTTGTACTTCCGATAAGCAACTTTTGCATATATATATATATATATATATATATATATATATGTTTGTGTATACAAAATGTATATATAGCATTTAAAACGTGTGTGTTTTAAATTACATGTATATATGCATTTTGTATACACGCATATTCACAAATATATAGACGCGTGTGTGTGTGTGTGTGTGTGTGTGTGTGTGTGTGTCATTGTAGGTTCAGTTTAATGAATTTATGAATAGGCCTCAAAGAAATGCGGAGATGTAATTAACTTCATGTCCAGGAGAGGGCGCTTTTATCACATGTGTGTGTGTGTGTGTTAATTTATATATTTAATTATAATAGTTTATTAATCATTTGCCACATTTATTGGGTCCATTATTTCCTCATTCTTCAATAACAGTCTCTTTACAAAGCCTTATTACATTATGACAGATTGCTAAAACAAGATCTGAAGGAATGTGGCACTCAAACTCTTCAGATCAGACAAACGATTTGATTGTTACTAGCCTAATGGCACAACCTCACTTCACACAGCAACTAAAAAGACATAACTGTGGTGGCAATGACAAAGCCATCTGACCAATGAGAGAAGAGCTCCCCTTCAGAGACACACACACACACACTTATTCTAAAAGCCTCACACATTATTTATTAACAGGAAAGGCAGCTTCTCAGACTGGCTGTGAAACGCTGTGACACCAGAGACTGCAGTGTGTTTTTTAACAACAAAGACCAGCAGGTCACATTCCAGCAGCAGTGACACATTCAGTTAAAGAAGAGATTCCTGTAACACATTCATAATGCACAGACTTCACCGAAAGGAACAGTGACGCAGCCGGTTTCCTTTTCACTTTCACTTATTTAAAACTAAAGCGTGTTGCTTTTTGAGGTTAAAATACTTCTTTCTATCTCAGTTTCAAAACAATCCTCTGTTTCATTGAATGGCTCTCATAATGATGATGTGAGCAGCTGTTTATCTGAGCTGTAACATGATGAAGCAGAACCACAGGCTGCCTGATTCTCCCTTGTGAAAGACATCGAGAGGGTGAACGTCTAATTAAAGACTGCTGAGCACACTGTTCTGATTAAACCAACAAATGCAAAAGATGAAATGAGAACACAACTGGAAAACAATGATGTTACTGAAACCTCATTCTTTCAGACGGTGTTCTGTAATAGTTTCTCAATCTGAACGTGGAGCAGAGGGTTTCAGCCATTCAGCTGTGAGACTAACACAGAAACTCTCACTATGATCTCATTAACACTGTATCAAACACGTGGTGATATGGGATATCATCAAGTCATCATATATGGTTACTACAGTGCAACAGACCAGGGTTTCCCAAACTGGGGTTCACGAATTGATGAAAGCAAATAATTAAAACAAATATTTAAATAGTAAAAATTAAAATAAATAATTGTTAAATCAAAAATAAATAAAATCTCAGAAAAATCTCAGAAAGTGGCTTGCAACAACATATAACGTTTCCTCTCAAACTGCTCAAAAGTGAAATATAAGATGAAAATTTACCTAGGAAAAATTATTGCATGCAGTGTGACATACATCTGGACAAACTTAATGCAATTATGGAAATAAATACATATTTACACGTCCATCAATGCACCGGCAACCTGAAAAAACATTCCACAAGCTATGCTGTGCTCTTAGCAGAAATAGAGTCTGAGTTGAGTAGAGGAATCCGTTAAGAGCTCTTGTCCGCTCAATGATTGATCCATATCATATCCAACTAATCTAGAACTCAAAGTTCCATTATGGCTTTTAAAGTCAATACTGTGTTTATAGCCAATCCCTCCATTACCAGACGTCTAAGATGGACTGCTGTGGTGCTGTTAATGATCCGACTAAAAGACTGGAATTTAGGCATATAATATTTCATGATGTATATGTATGCAGGGTCCACCTGCCAATGGCTGTTAAATTGAACAAATTAATCCTGTATGCATCAATGTGTTCAAACAAAATAGTCCTCAGCAGTGTGAGCAAGACCCGTATTGCACAGCTACTTAATAAATGAATGCATCTACTGTACATGAAATATTAATTTGAGCTAAAATTATCTAGTAGATTAGGTTTGAGATTGTTACAAAAAACGGTGTTACAAATTAGAAAAGGCACTGCAACAATACTAATTTTCATATTACTAATCTGCAATCCAAGTTACTTTTTCTTTTTTCTCACCAGTTCCTTGTTCTTTGTTCCAGTGATACGTTCGTTTTCGTGCTAAGTTTCTAACCATCTATCAAAGGTTTATGCTCATCCTTAAATAGAATTCTGAAGTCCTCAAAGGACACTGTTACTACTGTTCATACTGTTTTGAGGCGAGTAAAATGGCACCAATTATCTATTGTAACTAGTGCTGAAGTGAAAAGAGAGAGACCGCAAAGTAATCCAGGATACACTGACATTCAAAAGTTTGGAGTCAGCATGCAATACATAATAATACAAAAAAAAGAAATTAAAAAATGACATTTTAAAGAATGTAATGCTTTTATTAAGCAATTGAATTGGGTGCATTAAATTAATCAAAAGTCATTCCGATTGTTACAATAGATTTATATTTCAAATAAATGCTGTTCTTTTGAATTTTCAATTGAAAGTATCCTGGGGGGGAAATGTAACACTGTTTCCACAAAAATATTAAGCAGCACATCTGTTTTCAACAGTGATAATAATAAGAAATTTCTTGAGCAGGAAATCTGAATGATTTCTGAAGGATTATGTGACACTGAAGGCTCAAAAAAATTCAGCTTTGCACCACAAGAATAAATTATTTTTTTTTATATATTAAAATAGAAAATGGTTATTTAAAATTTTAATAGTATTTCAAAATATTAAAGTATTTACTGTAGTTTTGACCAAATAAATGCGGCCTTAGTGAGTATAAGAGACTTCTTTCAAAAACATAAAATCTTACTGACACCGAACTTCTGAACAGGTATATCACCATTATGTTGCCATGGATAAAGATACATTCAGCATCATTACACAAAAATATCTGTCCCCTTAATGCTGCATTCATGTACTCTTACCTTGAGTTGTACCAGGTGCACATCCACATGTCTATTGATGCTGTCTTGCTGCACAGAATGTGTGAGGTCTCGGACTCTCTCAGTCGTGGTCCTCAGCCAGGTCTCGATCTCCGGCAGATGCAGAACCACCTTCCAGTCGGCCCCTGTGTGGAGAGGAGGGGGTTTTTGGTACCTGCGGTAGGGATCTTGTTTCTGAGTCGGCCCATCCCCGCTAACGCTGGGCCCACACGGATCATCGTGTTTATCGGGGCCGGGTTCCAGGGTGGGAGTCACAGAGGTTATCATAGGGGAAGAAGCCTCACTGGCCATCGGTGATATGGCAACATTCATTGTGAAACACAGCGTGATCCTGAGGACGGGGCTTTTTGGTTTAGCTGTTCAGAGAGGAGACAAAAAAAAGAGAGAATGAGATTTAAAAAATAAATAATAAAACCAAGTAGTATGAGTGCAAAACTCCCATTAATACTAAAAGAGCTGCCAGATTTAGTTAAATATTAGATAGCCAGAGGTCATTTGAGATGCAAATCTAATGGTGGTCACTGTCAAAGATGACAGCATGAAAATTGGCTCTCATGGTGAAGCATTAGAAAAGCATTTAAAGAAAGGGATTCCTCATCTTAGGGAATTATTTTCTACTTTGAAGAAAAAAGTATTACTAACATGGATAAAAATGCCAAATCACAGAAAAAACACTGCACAGCTGGTTCGGGAAACAATTTATACCCTACAAAATGCATATTTGAGATGGTGGGCTTACAATTCTGAAATCCTCCAGAGTATATTCGCATTGCAGACAGCATTTCTTTAAAACAAAGACTGAGTCATCAATAACGTCATAAATTTCCCAGATACAAACATTTATAAGTTCTATGTGTCGTTTTGAGTACGTATAGACTAGAGCATATAGATTACCTCAAAGCTAAACTAAACTAAAGTCACAAAACTCCAAAATATTGATTCCATTGGGAATAGAAACACATAAATTCATGTCACAAAAATCCTTTAAGATGCTTTCAAGCAACATCATATTCTGTTTAATCCCGGATCAACTCTTTTACATCACTTACAGTGAGGATTATGTACATATCTCAGCAACAAATGCTATTTTCCATGACAGCATGATAAAATACAATGACAAACAATAGTCAAACTTACTTAAACAGTATTTTTTTTTTAAATACATATTTGATTTTTGACAATATAAAGGTGACACCTTTTATTGTTAACTAAACCAAACTATTACAAATTGTTTTCATTAATGAAAATAAAGCTGAAATTAAATACAAATTATCTGTGATGTAGAATCAGCCGTATGTCATAATATCACAATATTACGGTTCCTGTAGCTCAAAGGGGTTCGTCTCCCAGAGAACTCATAAACCGATAAAATGCAATGGATAAAAAGCTTTAAAAATACATAAATGTAAATTAAATACATCCTTTTTAAATAACAGAACTCACTATGACTCAACAGAATTTGACAAACAGAATTTGTTTCTGCAGTTGAATATTCGGGTAACACTCTTTATTACAGTGTCCATGTTATACACAATACACATGATCTTTACAAAAACATTTATTCACATTTGCTGAAGAAAAAGCCAGTGGCGTCTACTTGTGCTAAAGTCAATGCCACAATGCAAACTCACTACTAATGTAATTATTGCATTAGCTACTGTAACAGATGCTCAATGCCTATGAATAATGCACGATGAGGTCATTTCTAAAGTCATACACAGCATCATTACATCAGCAGCTGAGGTCATTTCCACCCTGCACAAAGAAAGGTAACAGTAAGAAAGATTATTATGAACTGGAATAACTGACGCTCATCATGAAGCTGTCTCACCGGCATTAAACAGCATTGAATATCTAGGCCACTGCAACAGGGAAGTCAACGATTGGAAATCAATATCTTGAACGATCCGGTTTGAGCGTCTGGTTAATATGCTGCTTCAGCACCCAGTGATGCCATCCCACCAACAGCATCACAGCCATCCCATGAATTATTCAGCTAATATGGTTTCCTGGCATTTACAGCTCATCTGCATGTATTTGTTAAAGTACGGATGAAGCCGTCCAAACCGATTCATTAGTTGACATTCAACATGAAAGGGCAGACAGAATAATTTCAGATGTGTTTGCAAATGCATCAGTGACACAATGACATACAATGGCACACATCTGCATCAGGGGAACATACAAACAAGTGTTCACACAGGATTATACAGGGCCTTACAGTTGATTAACATATCACAAGCATGCATAACTTATTCAAAACATGACATACACAATGAAGCTTTTGCATTCTCTATGTTATATCTCTTTGTAGACTGGTCCCAGCTCACCCTCAAAATAATCTCGTGTTTTTTTTTCATGTTTAATGGTCAACAAGTAATCCACATGACTCCAGGTCATCAATTAATGTCTGAAAAGCTGCGTGTTTGTAAGGAACAAATCCATCATTAAAATGTTACCATCTTCAACCACTACAGACTAAAATACGAGTCCTCTATCCATAATGTTGCTTTCAAACCATGAATGAATTGATGCCATCTGATGTGCTGATGCAAAATCATCTTTAATTACATCTGACACTCGTCTGCTTTCACACTACTAAAGTGTCATTGCAAATAAACAATAAACAGCAGATGAATAACACAAGGCATAATGACCTTTTATGTGCTGCTGTCCAAGAGCCAAAAGCTTTACTTAATTATACCAGGCACTCAATAAACCAGCCATCAGTTCTGCTGACTTTACAAAATCCTCTCAAATGAACAGCAGCCTCTGTTAGAATTCAAAATGGGTCAAACTCCTGCTTCTTAGTGAATACAGTTTCACACCACAATCTGACACCCACAGAAATCATAATGAAACACAAATGCAGCTGCATCTTAGAAAATGGGTCACACTTCAATTACAGTGAACATTTCAGTACTGAATAGCACTAATGAACTATGTGCACTGCATTATAATGAATTGTGACATAGCGCACATTTACATATTTTTACATTATGTTTTTTGTTACTAAAATTCCAAAATTAAAATTGTCATGACATTTACAGTGAACATTTCAGTACTGAATAGCACTAATGAACTATGTGCACTGCATTATAATGAATTGTGACATAGCGCACAGTTACATATTTTTACATTATGTTTTTTGTTACTAAAATTCCAAAATTAAAATTGTCATGACATATGTTTTTAAGATTTTAAGAGCTACTCCCTCTCCCAAATGCCACTTAAGTAAAGACTGCTTTATTTAACTGTTTAAAAACATTAATTAAATTAAACGTTTTAAATTTGTCTACTAATTTGACCATTTAAAGAGTGATTTATTTATTTCCATTTTATGTCTGAATTATTAAATTCTTAACTGATTCCTTCATTTTATTTGATATAAGTGTAGACCTCCATAAACATTACCACATGCTCAGAAAATAAAAGATACAAAACTTGGGCAGTAGCTTTTCAAACGTCCAAATATGTACCATTTAGGTGCTAATATGTACCTTTAAGGTACCAATATGCACCTTTTAGGGCTAAATAAGGTACAAAGGTGTACCTTTTAAAAAGGTATTAAATTCTTAACTGATTCCTTCATTTTATTTGATATAAGTGTAGACCTCCATAAACATTACCACATGCTCAGAAAATAAAAGATACAAAACTTGGGCAGTAGCTTTTCAAACGTCCAAATATGTAGCATTTAGGTGCTTATATGTACCTTTAAGGTACCAATATGCACCTTTTAGGGCTAAATAAGGTACAAAGCTGTACCTTTTAAAAAGGTACCACCCCAGTGAGTGCTTTTGTACCTTTTTTTCTGAGAGTGCATTAAAACATTTATAGGCCTAAACAGGCTTTTTCTTTGTATTAATAGCTGTAAGCTCTGGTGAATGTTAAATACCTTATTTACCATTTGTAGTATTGTGTATATATAACACAGAGTATTAATTGTCTAAAAGGATATATAATTATGTCAGAACGTGATGTCAGCAGTCTTTATGCAGAGAGAGACTAAGTTTTTTATTTAGCATCAGAATGAGGTTGAGGGTCAGAACTCTGTGAACTCTCTCTAGCTGAGATGGCATCTCTTCATGCTGGTTTCGATAAACCCGTGAACTAGAATCAATAGAGACGTGTAGAGCAGCACTGGGAGTGAATGATGGCAGTGTGGGTGAGTTGAGTCTCTACAGAGTGCGGCTCTAGAAATCCCATAAAGCTGTACCTTTTAAAAAGGTACCACCCCAGTGAGTGCTTTTGTACCTTTTTTTCTGAGAGTGCATTAAAACATTTATAGGCCTAAACAGGCTTTTTCTTTGTATTAATAGCTGTAAGCTCTGGTGAATGTTAAATACCTTATTTACCATTTGTAGTATTGTGTATATATAACACAGAGTATTAATTGTCTAAAAGGATATATAATTATGTCAGAACGTGATGTCAGCAGTCTTTATGCAGAGAGAGACTAAGTTTTTTATTTAGCATCAGAATGAGGTTGAGGGTCAGAACTCTCTCTAGCTGAGATGGCATCTCTTCATGCTGGTTTCGATAAACCCGTGATCTAGAATCAATAGAGACGTGTAGAGCAGAACTGGGAGTGAATGACTCTGTTGAGTCTCTACAGAGTGCGGCTCTAGAAATCCCATAACACCCACATTAAACCCTCTAACTGCATTTAAAACCTATTTCCAGTTAGGCTGTGATTCACTATGACTGGCATCATTTGAGTTATAGAGGGGCTGTTTCCACATGAGGCCCCATCTGTAATGAGAGCGAGCCGAGCAACGCAACAGAACTAGCCATGAGATTAAATGGAGAACAAAGAGACTTGGAGATGGAACCCATCTGTAATGAGAGCGAGCCGAGCAACGCAACAGAACTAGCCGTGAGATTAAATGGAGAACAAAGAGACTTGGAGATGGAAACAAAAAAAATTAAAAGGCTTTATCAATGCCTAGAAGCACAGTGAAGTCTATTATTAAGAAGTGGAAGGTATTTGGTACAACACAGACCCTCATGATCTGAATCAGGAAGTCACTCCAAACTGGATGAAAGAGCCGGAGGAAACTGCTCAGAGAGGCGACCAAGAGGCCGACAGCAACTCTGACGCAGCTGCAGGAATTTATGACAAACAGTGGTCATTGTGTGCATTTGACAACATCACAAATTCTCCACAAAGTTGGCTTGTATGGGAGGGTTGCAAGAAAAAAGCCACTCCTCAAGAAAGGCCACATGCAGTCAGATTGAGCTTTGCCAAAAACACACCTTGAAGATTCTGAGGCAGATGAGACTAAAATTGAATTATTTGGCCTCAACACCAAACGATATGTCATGTGGAAATCCAATACAGCTCACCATCCACATAACAGCATTCCTACAGTAAAGCATGGAGGTGGTAATATCCTGTTATGGGGGTGTTTCTCTGCAGCAGGGACTGGAGCATTTGTCAGGATAGAAGGAAAAATAATAGGTAGACTGGTTACCTATTAAGTTCTGTATTGATTTCAAAATATTGCTAGTTGCTACTGACCTATAAGGCACTAAGCTCCTGTATACTTAACTAATCTTCTTATGCCCTATAATCCATTACGCTCTTTAAGGTCACAAAACTCTGGACTTGTAGTAGTACCTAGGGGTGTATTCACACCAGGAAAGTCCGCTAGTTCACTTGCTTTGGTCCGGACCAAATACAATGAAGATTATTTTTGTTTGGTGCGTTTCGCTTTCACACTGCCCTTTTTTGCAAGTGAACCAGAAATTGTAAACAAAACTACACTTGTGCTAAGGTCATCCATTCACTGGACAGAAATTCTCAAGCAGGGTTAAACAGGAAGTACAAAAACAGGCTAATCATGGATATCCTTTGTAGTGCAATTTTTATTCTTTTACTGATTTGGTGTTATCAGATACTAATGCAATATGAAGAAACTTATGAGCATCATATGAGACAATGTCATACGATGTTGTAATTACGACTTGCCGAAAATAAAATCTATAGATATAAAATACTTAAAGCATATCACAATGTTAGTTTAAACATTTAACCTATATAAATGTGCGCTATTAGGTGCATATTCAATCGTTTGTGCGGAGAGTTGAAGCTGAAACGCGCTTCATGACATCAGTGGAAACAAATTAAATACGCCGTCATTTTTGCTCATAAAGGTAATAATAATGCATCGTTCGGAACTGTAAAGGGTCTATTTTTATTTGTGTGCACCCACAATATCAAGAAAACGTTGTGCTTTTGTAAAATAAAGAAAACAAATAGGATGCGCTTGCCGTCTCGGTCTTGAACAGGAGCTCTTCACAAAAATGCACCGAAACTCAGTGAATATTTTCCTTACAGACATCATGAATATATCTATAGAAAGCTTTAAATTACTACAAAATGAAACAATTCAAATCCAAAACAAAAACTCTTATTATGTAATCCGTAAAGATGGATTTCTTTCTAAAGGCGCGTCCAGAGCTCACCATTTGCACATGTTTTTAAGCATTGTGTTTTAAAAACAAGTGATTTAAGCCACTGAAGCGCAAATAACAGCACTATATGTGCGAGCTGTCTGTTTCTGAGCGTGATTGGGTTGGATCGAGGTCGGGTCATATTCACATCTTAAACGAACCGTACCAGAGTTCGTGTGGAAGCGGACCGAGACCACCTCTTCAGCTGGGTCTCGGTACGGTTGTTTGGTCCGCACCCGAGTGCGACTGCT
>NW_015536515.1:1538174-1548158 GCF_001515605.1 Sinocyclocheilus anshuiensis | reverse complement strand
ACTCTCTCTGTTTAAATCTAGATTAAAGACACATCTCTTCAGCCAAGCATTCGCATAATGAATCTCAATCTCACCCTTGTTCCCAGTTAGACCAGATAAAAGTCACAAACATATTATTTGCTTTAAACGTTATAAAGCAGCTACGCTAATTATTTTCTATCTGCCTTTCTGTTCCTACCCCGTACAACAAAAACGTCACTGCTTCAATCTCATCACACACCTCTCTGGCCTTATCAAGCCTCATAGAAAGACTTCAGATGACCCAACACCTTTGAAGAGATGATGCTGACCCCTGCAAGGACCCCAGATGACACCAAATTGAATCTATATGCACAGCTGCCAAATTTTCTCTATATTGTAATCATTATGATCACACCTGTAATAATCACTTTAATGAGCGTCTGCCTGAAATTAATTCATGTTAGCTAACTGTATGATTCTACTACCTTGAACTGTTCATTTGTGAAATGAACATTACTTGGACACATTCACTTCTGATAACAGATCACTCTAAATTGTAATGTAGACACATGAGCACCAGAACGACCAGACACAGGAACAGTTTCTTTCCTCAGGCAATCCATCTCATGAACACTTGACAATAACTGTGGAACACACAACACTATTTATACACCCATACACTTATTTATCTAACACACATACTTAGTCTAAACTTAAAATTTGCACATAATATACCTGTATATACAAAACTGTCTATTGTAATATACCTGCACATACAATTGTCAATTTATATATTGTTATTCTTTATTTACTTGTTCTATTTTATTTTATTTTATTTATTTTTTATTCTTTTATTATCTGTGTTTTTGTTCTGTTAACCGAACTTGAGCAGTTCTGCAAAGAAGAGTGGGCAAATATTGCAAAGTCTAGATGTGCAAAGTTAGTAGAGACAGAGACATATCCCAACAGACTAAAGACTGTAATAAAGCAAAAGGTGGTTCATCAGAGTACTGACTATTTCAGTCTTTCTACTAAAAAGATTTTGTTTCATTTTGTTTAATTGAATGTGTTACCAATTTTTTTTATTTTTTTTTGTGAGTGAAAATTGAAAAAAAAAATTGTTGTGTAGAACTTTTCATTCAAAAATTGCTAGTAAATGTCACAAATAATTACAAAGAAACTGCAAGTAACACATTGAATTAAACAGGGAATTTTTAAGTGAAAACTGAATTAAATATAACAATATTCATAAATATAATAAAAAATATAATGTTAAATATTTGTGAATGAAATTTGTTTCAATGTAAATCCCACACAAAAGTTTTTCAGTGATGTGTTATTTCTCCCAAGGAATTTTGAGAGAAACATCTGAGATAAAGTAGATACTTAAAGGGGTCATATGATGTCATACATTTTTCCTTTCTCTTTGGGGTGTTACAAGCTCTTGGTGCATAAGGGTTTTTTTTAACCTTAAACCACATAAACACATTTCATTACACCAAATACACCAAATAATGTTCTTTTTAGCAACATCATATGACCCCTTTAAAACATAACTGGTAACTCAATTAAGTCTCGTGTGCCCTGTAAGAGCAACCTCCAATCAATAACATTTCCTCTGGGTAGATATCCCATTAAGAATCAACAAAGACCTCTATAATGTGTGCCTGCAGAGGAGACAGCTTTGATGATTATAATGTGAGCAATCTAGTTCTGTGTCATTTTGCAATGTCAATCAGGAAAAAGAGAGAAACTGTCTACAGTTGAGCATCTGCTTATAAATACAGTGTAAAGCCTGAAACTCTCTGCAGGTAGCAGTCTTCTCTCTGGGGCTCTGTCCCAAATCCACTGAATTATTAATTGTATCCACAAGCAGATATGTTGCAGACATTTGGCCTGCCTTCTCAAATGTTCCTTACACCTTTAAGAAATGGAGAAAAACTAAAGTGGAATAAAAAAAAGACACCAGAATAAAACGGTTTATATGACAGCATTAAATTCTAATAGAATTACATGAGCTTCTTACATGCAATAAAGAACTCTAAGTAACACCCTGTCAAGACTACATCATTTTAAATCTTAAGTGGCTGTCTTACATTTGCTTAAAAATTTATTATGAAGAACCTTTATTATAGCGTTGCAAGTCCAAGATTAAGTTCTAAACTGGCTTCCAAAGAACCAAAGTAGTATTCCTGCTCCAAAGCCTTTTATGCAAATCAGAGCTGTAATATTTCAGGATAATTAAAAGAATAGTTCACCTAAAAATGGAAAATTTGCTGAAAATGTACTTAACCTCAGTCTATCCACGATGTAGAAGAGTTGGTTTGCATTATTGACACACTATTTTCCTAATTAATGCTGTTCAGTTGCTTTGACACAATCTGTATTGTTAAAAGCGCTATATAAATAAAGGTAAAGGTAAAAAGGTTTCTTCATCAAAACAGATTTAGGTAAATTTAGCATTCCATTACTTGCGCACCAGTGGATCCTCTGCAGTGAATGGGTGCCGTCAGAATGTGAGTCCAAACAGCTGATAAAAACATCACAATGATCCACAAGTAATCCACACCATTCCAGTCCATCAGTTAACGTCTTGAAGTAAAAAGCTGCATATTCGTACGAAAAAACTTTGGGCCCACTTTATAAAGTGGCTTTAACTACTATGTACTTAAATTAATAATTTGGCACAATGCACTTATTGTGTACATACATGTTTTTTACATTGTACTTATATTTGAAAAATATCTGCATGTAATTACATCTGTAATTAATTTCTGTAATTGCATTTATAATTACACTGTTGACCCATCCCTTACACCGCACCCTTAAACCTACCCATACCACTAAACCTGTCCCTAACCTTACCCGTATCCCACCTCAATAGCAGCAAAAGTGTTTTGCTATACAATATGAACACAATAAGTACATCGTACTTATTTTTTGATGTAAGTACATAGTAGCTAAGGCCACTTAATATAAAGTGGGACCAAAACTTTTTAATGGTTTTTAAACTTCAAACTGTTGCTTCCGGGTAAAATACGAGTCCTCTGGGACAAGCAGCATTTACAAGAGAAAACAGTTCAAAACAGTTCTAAACAAAAAAAGTCAGTGTATTTTGAAGTGAGAGGGCAACAGGGGATGGACTTTGTTACTGGAGGAAGCGTTATTATGGATTATGGACTGGTATTTTGGCCAGAAGTGATGGTTTAAAGTTGAAACGCATTAATGATGGATTTGTTTCTTCTCTTCACAGGAATTTAACTGATGGACTGGAGTGGTGTGGATTACTTGTGGTGTTTTTATCAGCTGTTTGGACTCTCATTCTGACGGCACCCATTCACTGCAGAGGATCCATTGGTTAGCAACTGATGTTATGCTAAATTTCTCCAAATCTGTTCTGATGAAGAAACAAACTCATATACATATTGGATGGCCTGAGGGCAGGGGCGGATCTAGAAAATAATTTTAGGGTGGCAAAGGGATGGCATGGGGTCTATGAGGGGTGGCAACACCAAAGCAAGCCCCCATGCATAGTTTTGGGGGATTTATGGTCTGACATACACAGTTGTGTTCACAAATATTGTATTACCATTAAGTAATCATCTATACTGTTTAAAATGAAAAATAAATAACAACATTTCAATATCCATCATGGCGCCAAGTCAATACACATTATAAAAAAACTTCAACAGGTTATAAATGTTTCTGAGCTTGTATCACTAAAAAAGACATTCGGTTCTATTAAAATTACATAGGCTACTTAGATGGTATAATCACGTTTAGTGCAAGTTTAAGAGCAACAAAAACTTTTGAATTTCCTTACATTAGAAAGAAATACAATAATATCAAAGCACTGAAACTGGATCAGTTTTGAAAATTATGTTTGATTTTCTGTTATTAATAGAGATGGGAATGTCTGTAATCACCCAGAACAAACTCTATTAACCATATACTAGCAACCACCCAGAATATCCTAGCAACCAACTAGCAACACTTTAGCAAACATCTAGAACATCTAACTGACCAAACCATTTATGTTACTTAAACAAGACTTTAAGACAAGCCAGCATAAATGTGTCTTTCAAGCTTTTCAATCTAGTTATTACAGTTTTTCTTACAGGTTTTTTTATCTCTTGCTAAATGAAGCACTGCATTCAAAATATCACAAACACATCTCAAAAGCAAACATTTGCAAACACCTTTGCCATAATATTAATTCCTGTTAGATTTTTGTGTGTTACATAGAGAATTGTGTGTTGTGTTTTTAAAAAGTGAGTCAAAGGCCGAGAATAAGTGTATGGTTTTGCAGATTTAGTGTGTGTTTCTGCTGTTTGAGTGTCAGGTTTCAGAAATTGTGTGACAAGTAAAGATTTTGAGTGTAAGCAGTTGAAAAAAAACTGTAAATGCTTACACACAATTCAAATACAAAGATGACTTTCCTGCCTGAGATCAATAACACTGTAACAAAAAACTTAGGAATTCAGGATTCAGGAATTATTTTTGCAGCTCAATGTCTTTTACAGTATACATAAATTAAATTACGGATACAGATGTATAATTCAGCAATGAACTTTTGGGAAAAAAATAATTTTCATTTTACTACTGTAAAGTAATCTTGCAGTAGATGAAAAGCACTAGAAAAGTTCAAATACCAAAGAATTGTATGAACTTGGCATGCACCACCATACAGTGCAGTAAAAAATAAAATTAAAAAAAGTAAATTTAGCATCCTCTGCACATTTGGCCAAATTTCATTACAGTATACAGTACTATAGCAGTTTCTTGGACTCCTGACACAAGACTAGCTATATTTCTAGGCAGTCATTTCTCAGTTCTGCAAAAATGCAGTACACATAAAAAATGGTTACAAATAAAATTTGACAGTCACACGCTTGAAGGTGTACAACATGTGGTACAGTTTACTGTACATATAGAATAGTGAAATTTCCATTATCTAATGTACTGGTACTGTACTGTAATTATACTATATGTGTAAGTATAAAACCCCTGTAGATGATTGGCTCAGCTCTCTCCTCTCTCCGTTGTTAGGATGCAGAGATTCTGATTGGTGTGTCATCAGTTTTGCTACCTAATGTTTAACTTACTCATTGTTCAACTTTTTGGGAAATTTGTCTTTGTTTTGAAAACTGATTTAATGGTTTGTGGAAAAAAGTGCCAAGTAAAAGCAGTTATATTAACAATCGAGAAAACTGCAATACGACTAGATTCTTACCTAACTTTGCTATTAGTTTCTGTGATCGGCATCTTCTTGTTGATTTCATGTTATTGTTACGGCTTATATCCATGATGAAAGTGGAGTGAGCGGTCGGAGAATCGGATCACCAAACAATTACGCGATGAATCTCAGACATATCCGGACGGTATTACATTTCTCAGAGGACTTCGGAGTTACCTGAAAAGCAATAATTATCTGATTCATGAACAAATGCAAAAACAATTCGTTAGTGAACTGGGCCACGCTTTGTGGTTTTGACTAAAAAAGATCCGGTTCATAAGAGTCATTTGTTAATGAAGCCGACTACACTGGCACGCTGCGTGCGGGTGCAACCATCGTGGACAGTTTATTAAAAGACGCGTTTTTGCGTCATGTTTTTGTCATCGCCACGGCTGAGAAGTAGCACATGAAACACTGCTTACATTTATATTTTATTCTGTGATAATTCTGGGGTGGCAGGTGGCACATCTTTTTCTTAGGGTGGCAACTGCCACCCCGTGCAACCACCGGTAGATCCGCCCCTGCCTGAGGGTGAGTACATTTTTTAGCAAATCGTAATTTTTGGGTGAATTATTCCAGAAAGAAACTGAACGGTGAACTACATTTTACACTTACTGAAGAAAGTGTGGATGTTCTGGCAAGTTAACCACCATTATGCTAGGGGCTTCTGGTCGATGCATACTGGCCAAACACAAAGAGCCTATACAGTAATGAATGAGACTGTGGGGGGAATGATAGAGAAAAATAAAAGCTGCCAGCTCACGGTTCATTACCCTTCACAGTCGCACACCTGCAGCAGCGTTTCTGGCAGAACATCTCTGTATCACATCCAATCCCTTCTGCTTCTGTCTCCTCTGGCCTTGACCTACACCAGATGCTGAGGTCAGACGAGAGAGTGTATGCTCAGATTTTATGCTTTTACCAACAGATTTCCTATAAACATGAATCAGCTAAAGAAGTCTTGCACTCAGACCCCAATAAACTAAAAAATTCAGTGGATTTAAAATAGGACTTAACTTTAATTTGGTCTTTGCTACTTCCTCTGCCTGCTCAGAGACAGAAGGCATTTGTACTCATGTGCTCATGCATCAGATGTTAACTAACTAATATTCAATATTTTGGCATTTTAAAAGAAGATGCTAAAAAAATTGACCTAAATTAAAATAAAAAATTATATATCATAATTCCTAAACCCACAGCCAGAAGCACATGGTACAATGGTCCAATATCTGCACAGATATAAATATAACCACAGCTTTACATATCCAATGGAACAATGAGCTGTATGACCGCAAATCAGAGACAACTGCTTCTGTGAAGTATCAGATAGACTTCAATAATTCATGAAACTGAGGCAATGACCTCACAAACTGTGACATCCACCATTTTGGAGAAGGAGGAATTTTCTTCTATTATTCATAGTTTCTTTTTTAAGTCACTGTTTTACAGTGCATTTACATATAATGTTTAATAAAAAAAAAAATTATTGTTCAATTTCTCCTGTCAGTATCATTTAATAAATAATCTTATTTATTATTCAAGTTACTTTATTCAAAGTATAAAATTATAAAACTAATATATATAAAATATATAAAACTAAAAATTTATATTTTTTAAATTATGTAATTTTTAGTTCAATTTCTCCTGTCCAAATTATTTCATAAATCTTATTCCTTAAGAAATAAAATATAAAATAGGATAATAAATGTAAACGTAAACTATAAAATATATTAGTTCTGAATTTTATATAATGAATTCTGACAAGCACAACTAGAAGGCATAAGACTAAAATGTTGAAAGATTGAACATTCATAATTTTAAATAAAGTTTTAGTAGCATATATCAAAAAGCCTTGACATATTCTGATATTTAATTCTATAAAAGAGTGTGGCTGGGACAATAAGCCTCCAGCATCTTAAGATAAGAGAAGAAATCAAGACACGTCTACATGTGTTCTGGGTTACACTGAATCATATCCACTTTCTGAAAGGAGCCGAGAGCAATATCCTGTATGAGTCAGCAGAAACACGCTTTTATTTATACATATGAGGGTCACGGAGAGCCTGTGAGGCTAACATTTCCATAAAGCAGTTTTATTTTCACTCTAGAATATAAATGTGTCCTTGTTTATCATGCTTATTTTATGTGAAGACAAAGTGACAAAAGTAGACTGCGTGGTCAGTCTAATGGAGTAATACACAAAATAATATTCTTTTTAGCAGCATCATATGACCCCTTTAAGGTTAAAGTGTCTAATTTCTGCATAAGAAAACCAAAGAGCAAAAGTGATTTTTCAAAGGGTTTCTCCAAACACTCCCACAGTATTGCGGTGTGGGCTTGTAGGATGCTCAAAACACAGGCAAAATACAGCAAGTTCGAATTAGAGTTCACCTCACCAGCTCAGATGTTGACTGACAAAATAAGTCATGTGACTTTGTAGCTCAAGCACTCACTCACAAAGCTCCAACAAACAATCTTACAGCCAGACCATTCTTTACCATGATAACATACCTATTGACCATGTTTTGTTTTGTATGACATCTGACATGATGTCAAAGCACATTGAGCCCTGCCGTGGCCCTATTACTACTGAATGTTTTTGGAAGCTCTGTTTAACTGTCCATCATTGCTACGGGACAGTTTTGACTCGTTTCTGATCAATACATTGTTAACCCTTAACCTCAATCATCAATGCGGTTAAAGGTTAAGGTCATTTATTCAGCAAGTTCATTACTACTGCTGCCATGGCAACGTGACCCTCCTGAACCCCACAAAGGGAAAACAATATTTATAAGTCACTTTACCATCACAATCAACCTGCTTCAGCAAATATTTATTTGTAATTATTTGTGAAATTTACTGCAATTTATGAGTGAAAATTGTTTCAATGTAAATACTACACAACATTTTTTCAGTGTATATGAAATGTGTTTACATAAATTACAAGTAGACTAGATTTTTATATTTCAAAAAAAGAGTGGTGCTTGCCTGTACCACCAAGATTCTAGAACAATATACACTATACATTATGCACTATTATGCTACAGTGTACTGTATAACCTTTATAAGGATATTATGTCAACCAGTCTCAGAGTCTGAAAAACCTTCCCCTCCGGTACGCAAGGAAAGCTGCAACAGTTGAGTGAATTTCTATTTTGATTTCTATTCAGATTTCTATTTTGAATAAATGTTGTTATTTTTAACTTTTTATTCATCAAAGAATCCTGAAAAACGTCTCACAGGTTCCAAAAAAATATTAAGCAGCACAACTGTTTCCAACATTGATAATAAATCAGCATATTAGAATGATTTCTCAAGGATCATGTGACACTGAAGACTGGAGTATTGGCTGATGAAAATTCAGCTTTGCATCACAGGAATAAATTATATTTTAAAGTATATTAAAATAGAAAACTATTATTTTAAATCGTAATAATATTTCACAATATTACTGTTTTTACTGTATTTTTCATCTAATAAATATAGTATTCTTTAAAAAACATTACAAATCATAACTCATCTCAAACTTTTGAATGGTTGTGTATATATAATGACTTAGGATATTATTAATTTCATGACCTCGGTCCCTGGTTGTGAGCCACAGTTCCAGGGTGTTGTGGCTGGTTGCCAGCGTGCTGCTGTGCAGTTGCTAAGGTGTTTTGGATAGTTGTTAGGTGGTTGCTTACTGGCAAAAAGGCTCACCCATATTCTGCTCTCTAGGCTCGGGTCCCTCTTTCAATGCAAGACTTTACTGTTGTATCATCCACCAGGTAAATTTTTTTTTAATTTTGACCACTTTAAAAAGCACACCTTAGAAGGAATCATACATGTCTGTAGCACAAAAAGATTGGGAGCTGTAATTTACAGATCCATAACCCTAAAGAAATAGCAATACAATTATTATTTTAAAGCAATATTATGGATAAAGGACTTTTTTAAGCCAAAAGCAACAGTTTGAAGTTAATGATGGATGTATTACAAATACACAGCTTTTCACTTCACAAGACGTTAATTGATGGACAGAATTCGTGTGGATTACTTGTGGATTATTGTGATGTTTTTATCAGCTGTTTGGACTCTCATTATGACGGCACCAAATCACTGCAGAGGATCCATTGGTGGGCAATTTCTCCAAATCTTGAACAGCCAGAGTACATTTTCAGCAAATTTTCATTTTTAGGTAAACTATTCCTTTAAACACACATTAAAATAAAATAAAACCTTGATAATATCACAGCATTGTTGAGAAGAATGAATCACTGATTTGGATTCAATCCAGTTTTCTGCTACTGTTTGTTATTATTGAAATATTTAACGCCACTGAGGGTGAGAAATTCAACATAAGCATTTTTTAAAGCATTATTAAATATATTTCAAAGCTCACAGAGAATAATTACCCGAGCGGCTGCTGCCACACCCTGGGTGGTGATGACAGATGGCAGCTGCTCTCGTTATGTTTGAATGATGACAGAAGTGTGCAGACATGATTTAGGCCCCGTCCACACGGAGACGCGTATAGCTGTATACGCATACATTTTGTATCATATAGGCGTTTCGTCCACACGGATCTGGCGATTTGGGAGAGTGAAACCGATATTTTTTGAAACCGGGTCCCAGAGTGGATAAATCTGAAAACGCCGCCCTTGCGTTTTCGTGTGGACAGCGAATCCGTATATTTTCTGAAACGATGACGTCATCAGCCCACGTCTCGCCCCTAGTCAGACACCGATACGTCACGTAACAGCAACAAAAACATGAACGATTGTCTTTTTATTAACTAACATTAA